>NC_053492.1:111081563-111381563 GCF_905171775.1 Rana temporaria
ATTCCCCTTTGGGAGATTTTGCATATGATCCCAGGGGAATCTTTTTGATATTTTGTATATTCATCGATAAAGTTTATTTAATCCACTCATGATTATATGTGGTTGATTCGCTCTCAGACTATCGTTTGGGACCTCTCCATGTCCCAAACTCCCCCCCCCCCCTTTTTTCAGCTATAAGTAACTAGTGCTAGTGAGAAGTACACTGCAGCTGGTCAAAAAGTGTGGTACCCGGTGCCCGTTTTTTTGTTTTTTTTGTTAAAGCCTGTGGTGTGTGAATACATTCAGACTTAAAAAAAAAAAAAAAAAAAGCGCACACCAAAAAGTTAAACACAAAATGTGCACAGGGTGTACTCATAGTCCTCCGAAGAGAAAGGACCCTAGCCCTGATCCCCCATATCTATTGGCAGTCAGGCTCCAAACGGGGACTGGGGGAACTTCACATGGTCCATCTGGCTGAAACCAGACAGACCTCATTCGCTGTGAGGTCTACCGAAACAGACCAACCCAAGTACTAGGTGGGGATCCCCTGAAGGGAGACCCCATGAAACAGGGTGAACCAAGCCAGAAGGCTATGTCCATCCCCTCCCAAGACTTTCAGGGAAGGTCCAAGGACCTACACCCTACCAGTCAGACGTGACAGAAAAGTGTACACCAATCAGCAAAAAAATGAAAAGTGCCAAACACTACAAACACACAAATAAAAGTGGGGAAAAGGGAAGTGGAGAAAGTGCATAGTGCCATTGTGCATTACAATGGCCAGCCCTTCAGCCAGGAGTAAAAAAAATAATCTGGTCCTAGCCAAAAGGCTCAGCCCAAGAGGCAGGTATGGAAAAAGTGTGAAAGTGCAGTAAACTTGATGCCATAATTCAAAGTGACAATCACTCACAGTAAAATTATAGCATTCCTAGACTGCCACTTCAGGGGCACATGCACCAGTGCTGCTCCCGTCTCCACCAGGAGCACCCTTCCAGCTTTCTCCGGGAGAACCTACTCACGGCCTCCAAGTTCGATAGGCCGCTCCGGTTTCGGTTCCTGCTGATACTAACCTTCTAGGTACCATTAAACCAGTGGATTTGCACAGCCACCACCCCATCCTCCACCATAGTCAGGATAGTAGAACATCGCCTCCACTTGACAACTGATAAGAACAGATAATACACTTGATCTTAGCCAAAAGGCGTTATGGAGACCCATAGTCTGGTCACCTGATATGAGAAGGAAGGAGTTAACAAGTGCACTTATCTTCTAAGCCCACGCTTACCAAAGACCTCTCCAGAATCAATCAATAAGATGATATAAATTATTTTTATCACAAAAATATGCAGAGAAGTTGTAGAACTGAGTCTTACCTTGTTTTTTACATGTAGCTGGTGTTTGTCCAGGTGGAGTTCTTGTGCCAGCAATCTCTTCGCCAATTGCACTAACACACCAGCAGTACCCGGTGCTGCCATGGCACTGCTGTGGTTGGTAATTGCCCTTTTCATCACACTGAGGAGCAAAACCACCTACCACTTTCTCGTTTCCTCCCAGAGCTACCTGACGTTCCTTCAAGCATTTTGGCAAGTCTGTCGACATCTCTACAGGAAAGAACAGAGGTTACAGGGAACATACTTATAAGGGTTTAAATGTCCAGAAATAGTAACAGTATAATAAGGAACACTGCATTGCTGCTGTGAAAAAGTATTACGGTGTATCTAAACCCTCTGTAATATCTGTGTAATTTTAAAAAGTATTTTTTTTTTAAACGCTCTGATTTAAATTAGCCATTTGCAGCCGGGTCCAATTTTGGAATTTTTCACATACATGATAAAATCTGTTTTTTTTTTTTGCTAGAAAATTACTTAGAAACCTCAAACATTATATATATATATATATATATTCTGAAAGCAGAAGCCCTGTACAATGATATGGTTGTTGCAATTTTTCCTGTCACACAATATCTGTGCAGCGAAAAATCAAACAGAAATTTTCAGGAAAAAATACACGTATTAATTTTAGTGCACACAAACACAATATAATACCCAATTCTTTGGTATAATATAAAAGATAATGTTGCGTTAAGTAAATAGATAAGAAACACATCAGGATTTAACCTCCCTAGTGGTAATCCTGAGTGTGGCTCGGGGGGGAATTTCCATTACCAAAAGCGGTAACCCTAAGCAACACTCGGGATTGCATCGCAAATTTCCAGGTAAAGTTACTTACCTTGTCCCCGGGAGCCTGCGATGCCCTCACGCTGTATACTCCACTTAATTCATCACTGTGCCGGCGGCAAATTCAAAATGGTTAAAACAAATAAATAACACATACTGTAATCTGTAAGATTACATTACTGTATCAAATCATTTCAACTCCCTTTTGTCCCTAGTGCTTTGTCCAGTGCCCTGCCTCCACTGTTATATTTGTAGCGCCTGTGTACTTTATAGTACCGGTGCTAGTTAAATTTAGAGGGAGATAAGAGTGTAGTTAAACTCTGATCCAAATTGTTATGTGCAAAACAGGGTCTCTGTCTCAGCTTGGCTGTGCTATAGGCTTATTCTGTTGCACTGGGGTGTTCTTCCAACCCCGGTGCTGCAGGTGGCAGCAGTGGAGTCAAGGTTTGGGTGCTCTTTCCCAGCAGCCAATCAGGAGGGTCTGGCCTCGCTGTGCATGCTGGGGAGGGGTATTTATGAGGCAGACGCCATTGATTCTGGGTCTTCTTCTTTGAGTGTGGCACCCACCTTCTTTAGGGTGACCACATCACGGTACCCCGGCGTTATGGCCTACCTGGCCGGGGTGTGCGTGCCACGCGGTGTTCCTGGTTCTGGGACCATGTTGACCCGGAGCATCTGAACAGCGATGGGAACACAGCGAGCAACTGGGTTCCCACCTTTGAGGATCCCAAGCTGTATTGCTGTTCGGTGGGGAGTCTGTCTGAGGAGCGCCATTGAGAGGCTGCCGGTCCAAAAGGGCCTCGACAAAAGGTAGCCGGACACTGAAGGATTGATCACCTGTCAGTCAGTACCTGGGCGACAAGTTGAAGGAGATCCAGGCGTAATTCATCTAAGGAGGATTATCTCTACATCATAACTACAAATCAGAGAGGGCCTGTGGCAGAGGTGTCTCTCTGAAGTTCACCAAGGAGGGTCTGTGGCAGAGACTTTATCCTACAAATGTTCGAGTGATACTCCGGCTACCAGATCAGTGAGAGAGACCTGTCTGGGTATGCTAAACCCACTCACAAAGGAGTGGCACAGAAAGTGTTACGCTTGGGAGCAGGACTGTTTCCCTACCATCACGACTGAATCTGCTGTTCTCCTTTCTTCTTTAACTTTACTTTCCTCACCACAAGTTTATTGTTTTTACCCGGCTGGGTAATAAAGAACACAGTAAAGAGCACCTGTTGCGGACATTCCTTTACTTCTACCAAATGCAATACGCATCATCCACCCCATGGAATTCGGGGGAGCCATGAGGTAAATGTGCCACCAGAAAAACCAGCAGCTCCTCCGGGGGTAATGCTACATATTATATATACTGTTCTTTCTGCCTGGAAATTGAGAATGTCCATAGCAACCAAAACGTTATCATACCCGGGTTGTTTACTAGACTCTTGTTTGGATAGATTTAAGTGAGTTATTCCTAAGAATTACAGGCCTACAATCTAAAATGGCAACTTCCATGCAAAACAATGTACCGCTTTGCGCTTAAAAGATCTGACATAGTCATACTGCCAGGGAGGTTACATTTGCATATGCCTGTGAAATGGTAACAAATGAGAGCAACTAAAATTATCCATAGGCAACTCTTTTTTTCATTTAACTTTATTGCTATCACAATGATTGAGCATTGTCTATTAGACCTCAGCTCTCCCTCCTGGTTTGATCGGCTGCTTCTGGCAAGGAAAGTGAGTGATAAAATCCATGTCACTTCTGGATTCATTTGTCACAGGGGAGAGGGAGGAGTATATGTTCCTTCCTCTCCTCTGTGGGCAGTTGACCCTCTGCTTGTAATGATGCCTGGCTCCACAGTGGAAGAGGAGACCCTGGGAACAGCAGCAGGCTGCAGTGGGAGGCTGGCCCATTTGCAATCACTCTAAAAATAATAGGACGGCTATAGAGCCTCTCAGGTCGCATTTACATAAATAAATAGACAGCATGGCTCGAGATGGTGGTATCAAAATGGGATGCCTACAGGACCCATTCACACTTGAACATTTTGTAGCTCGAAAAAGCTTTACATTAAATGTGCAGTGTGGCTTGACGCTTGTATCTGGAAAAAAGTACAAGCTTCAAGTAATTTTGGCCACCATATAATTCAATGAAAATATCTGAAACACACAAAAGCGTGCAAAAACGCATGCATCACACATGGTTCTTCCTATAGTTATTAGCTTTCTATTGGCTAAAATTTTAAATAAGAAACACTCAAGCAAAACCTCTCAAAAACAACCTGTAAAACTACCAAAGATGCTCAGCTGAAGTGTGAGTGCAGCCATAGTGCCACACAACTTCTAGTGTACATGTGTTTTAGAAGAATTATATCATGAGGTTGGTATTGCAGATTTGTAATAATTACATTTTAATAAACTTAATATATCTATTATATATATATATATATATATATATATATATATATATATATATATATATATATATATATATACACAGGGCTGGCGCTAGCGCAAGGCAACAATGGCACTTGCCTTACAGCGCCAGCGCCGCCAGGGGAACAGGGCGTAAAACTCAGGACCGATCCGAGATGGCTGCGCGGGGTGCAGTTCACCCAGGCGCCACAGAGGTGGGGGCGCTCAAGCGCCAGAGTGCTCACTGCTTCCCTCCTTCCTCCTCCTCCTCTCCTTGTCGACGTCTCTGCGCCAGTCACCGTGAGCCACTCTCTCCGCCAGCTAGTCACTGTGTCACGATCTTCTACTCCACCCGGGCGGCGCGGCTCCACACTGTCCTCTCAGGCTTTCCTCTACAGCTGTCGCCCGGGTGGGGTTGTCACTCTGTACTAATAGAGGGCGGGGGGGGGGGGGGTCTGAACTTCTGGAGGGGATGTCTGCTAATGAAGGAATGTACCAAAAAAATTTACTGCGCTGATTCACTGATTTTTTTTTTTTAAACATACTGTAAAATATATTCAATTAGATTAAATCCGGTGAAAGTGTTGGAACTATATGCACAGTGTGCAAATATATCCTTAATAAATATTAGGTTACGTGCAAAATAAGCATAAGGAAAATGTGCAAATATGCCTTATTCCTAAATTATGTACAAAAATATGAAAATATAATGGCAAATATTAACATGCAATGTGCAGAAAACCCTTATAAAGTTCCAATATGGAACAGCAAAAAAAGGAGAAAGAAAAGTCCCAATGTGAAACAACAAAGAAAATGTCCAATTAACAATGCATTCCAATGTGACATACAGAAAAGATATGGATAACCTTACCCCTAGAAAATAATTTGACCAGCTTGTTGAGCTAGTTGACCTTTTTATTATACTCAGGTGTGAAGACATTTATAGTATACCAGCACTCTATTTTATTGCACTACAGAGTTCGGTCATCATAACTGGTTTTAGGCATTTAGGCACTGGGAGCTTGAAGAGAATATATGTAAAGTATTTGGGCTTACAGGAGTAAAAATAACACACCATTAAAAAAAAAAATGAAATGGTAATGTTTATTTATTAAGCTCCGAAAGGTTTTATACTAGGGCTGTTACTGATTCAAATTTTCGTGTTCGATCAATTGTTGTTTTTTTTATCGATTAATCGACTAATTTCGATTAATTATAACGCACATACAGATCCAACTACTTTTAGCTGATCTCCTTGCATTGCAACGCTGCATTAGTCAGTGGTAAATGTGGTATACACTATATACAATCACCCAACACTAGTTAGTTTGCACAATCCATGACTTAACTTCACAGTTCACACAAATACGTTTTAAAATCAAACTGTAGCGCTGACGTAAGTAATTTTTTTTTATTAAACTTTAAGAAAAACGTAGAAAGTTAGTTTAACTTTAATTATAAAATGTATCTAGTATATTGACTGTCAGTCACTTTAACCCTCCTGGCGGTAACCCCGAGCGTGACTCGGGGTTGATTTTTTCTACCAAAATCGGTAACCCCGAGTCACGCTCGGGGTAGCTGTGCAGAGCCTGCAGCGCGCGCTGGCTTACCTTCTCCTGGATCCAGCGATGTCACCGCGCTGTGTGAGCGAGCAGGACCTCGCTCGATTCACACAGCGTCCTCCTGTGCCGCCGATCTCCGTTCCCTGCGACGTTACGACGCACGGGAGCGGAGATCGGCGCCAAATACAAAAAAGTAAACAAACACTATACATATAGTATACTGTAATCTTATAGAGTCCCTAGTGGTCTGCCCAGTGTCCTACATGTACTTTTATATAATAAAAACCTTTCTTTCTGCCTGCAAACTGTATATTGTCCATAGCAACCAAAAGTGTCCCTTTATGTCAAAAATGGTTTTAGATCAGCTAGAAAACAGCGATAATAAATTATAATCACTTGCAGAATTGTGCGATAGCGATTTGTGGGGAAATTCGTCATAAAAAAAAAAAAATAATGACAGCAACAATTCTGCAACTGAGCAAATTTCAGTGATTTTGAGTTGATTACATCATTGAATCATTTTTATTAGAATTATATTATTATTTGTTATAATTATTAATAATTATTTATTATATTATAATTTATAATTTTGTTTTTAAAAAAATGTCATACCAGGGATGCCTATTAGATTCTTGTTTGGTCAGATTTAAGTGAGTTATTCCTAAAAATTACAGGCCTACAGTATAAAACGCCAAATTTCCTTGCAAATAATGGTACCGCTTTCAGCATGTTCTTTCTGAAAGAATCATACCGCCAGGGAGGTTAAAGTAGGCAAGTAGACATCACTTTAGCCAGTCACGCAGACATACCAGAGTGTTTACATTTTCTGGAAGCAGACATGATCGCATCGACAATATACCCTGAAGAACTGAACAATCTTTTGCACGGAACAGATGTTGCCGATACACAAAGAATTGTCTGCACAAAACTGCTTAGGACAGGAAAACAATGGTTATTTTTGCCTCCTTCCCCTGATGGAGCCTGATGCATCCTCCTGCTCCACAGATGCAAAGGTACCTCAATCCAATGGGTGCAGTTTGCTCGCATCCAGCAGGGTAAGTCTCAGGCCGCGAACACACGGTCGATCCAAACCGATGAGAATGGTCCGACGGACCGTTTTCATCGGTTCACCGCTGAAGTGGCCTGATGGTCTGATGTGCGTACACACCATCAGTTCAAAAACCGATTGGGTCAGAACGCGGTGACGTAAAACACACGGCGTGCTGAAAAAAACGAAGTTCAATGCTTCCAAGCATGCGTCGACTTGATTCTGAGCATGCGCAGGTTTTGAACCGATGCTTTTGTTTACTAACCATCGGTTTGGACCCATCGGGCAGCGGTCCATCGGTTCGATTTTAAAGCAAGTTCTAAAATTTTGGACCGAAGGACAACGGACCGATGGGCCGTACACACGGTCGGTTTGGACCGATGAAACTGGACTTCAGGCCGTTTTCATCGGTTTGGACCGGCCGTGTGTACGCGGCCCCACTGTCCAGGCTGTCTGGTGACGTCAAGAATTTTGATCGATCAAAAAAATTAAAGATTAATCAAGGAATTAATCTTTAATTTTCCCAGCCCTATTTTATACCCTTTATGACCTAGGCATTTCTTGCTATTCAGCACTGTACTACTTTAAATGCCAATTGTGTAGTTATGCGAGTAACTTGTTGAGGATGTTGACCTTTTTTATTACACTCAAGTGCAAAGACATATTATATTATGCCAGCACTCAGTGCTACAGAGTGTATTCATCCTAACACAAATTAGTTTTTTAATAAAATATTGTTGTCTCGTAATGGTGCTCCAAATGTAGTTATGCTGAATCTTTAAGAAACCTAGGGCCAAATTCTCAAAAGAGATACGCAGACTTAACTGCTGTTCAGCCTGCGTATCCCTGTGCCTAACTTTGGAAACGATTCTCAAAAGGCTTTTTCCAAAGTTAGGCAGAAAATCTGACATGTGTAAGACACTTACACGGTCAGATTTTAGGATGCAGTACCGCATCCGCCACTGGGGGCATTTCTCATTGAAATGCAGCTTTGCGTATGCAAATGAGGACTTAAAGCGGGAGTTCACCCATTTCTAAAAAAAATTTTTTTCTTCCCCTAGATTCCTGCTCGTTCGGTCTAGGGGAATCGGCTATTTGTATTAAAATAGGTGCAGTACTTACCCGTTTTCGAGCTGCATCTTCTTCCGTCGCTTCCGGGTATGGTCTTCGGGAGCGGGCGTTCCTTCTTGATTGACAGTCTTCCGAGAGGCTTCCGACGGTCGCATCCATCGCGTCACTCGTAGCCGAAAGAAGCCGAACGTCGGTGCGGCTCTATACTGCGCCTGCGCACCGACGTTCGGCTTCTTTTGGAAAATCGTGACGCGATGGATGCGACCGTCGGAAGCCTCTCGGAAACCTGTCAATCAAGAAGGAACGCCCATTCCCGAAGCCCATACCCGGAAGCGACGGAGAGGATGCGTCTCGTAAACGGGTAAGTACTGCACCTATTTTTAAATAAATAGCCGATTCCCCTAGTAATAACGAGCAGGAATCTAAGGGGGAAAAGTGCCCTCTAAGGGTGAACCCCCGCTTTAAGCACATTTTCAAAGCATTTCAGCACTTTGATTTCTGCCTAAGTTCCGAATTTGCCGGCGCAAAACTAGGGCTGGTTTTATAATGTGGAAAGTTAGCCAAACCTTGTAAAGGCCCATTCCAGCGACGGCATTTGGTATGCATTCCTGAGGGAGAACTCCACGGCAATTTTTAAGTTCAAAACCGGCATGGGTTCCCCCCCAGGAGCATACCAGGCCCTTAGGTCTGGTATGGGTTGTAAGGAGACCCCCCCACGCTGAAAAATCGACGTAGGGGGTCCCCCTACAATCCATACCAGACCCGTATCCAAAGCACGCTACCCGGCCGGTCAGGAATGGGAGTGGGGACGAGCGAGCGTCCCCCCCCCTCCTGAGCCGTGCCAGGCCGCATGCCCTCAACATGGGGGGGTTGGGTGCTCTGGGGCAGGGGGGTGCACTGCGGGCCCCCCCACCCCAGAGCACCCTGTCCCCATGTTGATGAGGACAGGACCTCTTCCCGACAACCCTTGCCATTGGTTGTCGGGGTATGCGGGTGGGGACTTATCGGAATCTGGGAGTCCCCTTTAATAAGGGGGCCCCCAGATACCGGCCCCCCACCCTAAGTGAATGGATATGGGGTACATCGTACCCCTATCCATTCACCTGTAGGCAAAAAGTAAAATTTAGTAAACACACAACACAAGGCTTTTTAAAATAATTTATTATTCTGCTCTGGATGCCCCCCCTGTCTTCGTTATTACCTCAACTGCAGGGGGGGCTTCTTCTTCCACTCTCCGGGGGTCTTCCGCTCTCCGGGGGTCTTCCGCTCTCCGGGGGTCTTCTCCGCTCTCCGGGGGGGGGCTTCTCCGGACTCCGGGGGGCTTCTTCCATCTTCTCCCCTCTTCCGCTGTTGACTCGGCGAACCCCGGTTCTTCTGCAGCTCTCCGGTGCCTTCTTCTTCAGCGCTGGCTGCCTGCTATGTTTGTGTGTTAGCTCGATTTCAAACAGGCAGCCGGCGCGGTCTTCTGTGACGTCAGGGTCTTGTCTTCTGTTCTTCCGATGTTGCCTCGTCGCCTGTTGTCGCTGTAATGATGGCGCGGTCTTCTGTGACGTCAGGGTCTTGTCTTCTGTTCTTCCGATGTTGCCTCGTCGCCTGTTGTCGCTGTAATGATGGAAGCGCGCCTTGCATCACATTTATATAGGCATCACCGTCCCATCATGCTCCGGTAGGTACCCACGTGGTGGGTGCCTACCCACGTGCACCCACCACGTGGGTACCTGCCGGAGCATGATGGGACGGTGATGCCTATATAAATGTGATGCAAGGCGCGCTTCCATCATTACAGCGACAACAGGCGACGAGGCAACATCGGAAGAGGGGAGAAGACCAGAAGACCCTGACGCCACAGAAGACCGCGCCGGCTGCCTGTTTGAAATCGAGCTAACACACAAACATAGCAGGCAGCCAGCGCTGAAGAAGAAGGCACCGGAGAGCTGCAGAAGAACCGGGGTTCGCCGAGTCAACAGCGGAAGAGGGGAGAAGATGGAAGAAGCCCCCCGGAGTCCGGAGAAGCCCCCCCCAGAGAGCGGAGAAGACCCCCGGAGAGCGGAAGACCCCCGGAGAGCGGAAGACCCCCGGAGAGTGGAAGAAGAAGCCCCCCCTGCTAATTGAGCTAATAACGAAGACAGGGGGGGCATCCGGAGCAGAATAATAAATTATTTTAAAAAGCCTTGTGTTGTGTGTTTATTAACTTTTACTTTTTGCCTCCAGGTGAATGGATAGGGGTACGATGTACCCCATATCCATTCACTTAGGGTGGGGGGCCGGTATCTGGGGGCCCCCTTATTAAAGGGGACTCCCAGATTCCGATAAGTCCCCACCCGCATACCCCGACAACCAATGGCAAGGGTTGTCGGGAAGAGGTCCTGTCCTCATCAACATGGGGACAGGGTGCTCTGGGGTGGGGGGGCCCGCAGTGCGCCCCCCTGCCCCAGAGCACCCAACCCCCCCATGTTGAGGGCATGCGGCCTGGCACGGCTCAGGAGGGGGGGGGGACGCTCGCTCGTCCCCACTCCCATTCCTGACCGGCCGGGTAGCGTGCTTTGGATAAGGGTCTGGTATGGATTGTAGGGGGACCCCCTACGTCAATTTTTCGGTGTGGGGGGGTCTCCTTACAACCCATACCAGACCTAAGGGCCTGGTATGCTCCTGGGGGGGAACCCATGCCGTTTTTTTCTTTGAAAATTGGCATGGAGTTCTCCCTCTCAGGAATGCATGCTGAGCGACGCTGACATTTTTTTTTATAATTATTTGTTTTCCCGGCGCGTCTTTTTTTTTCACCCGTCGCAACTTTAGTGTCCCGTCGAAATTCTCAAAGCCGACCGGCGTTAATTACGTTCGCGCGCTGCACGTCGGGAAAATGACGTCACACGCATGCGCAGTACGGCCGGCGCGGGAGCGCGCCTCATTTAAATTTTAAACGCCCCCAGGAGAGGAGGACCGCCTTACGACGGCGGCACTTAAGTTACACAGCGTGTAATTTCTACCTAAGTGCTTTGACGATCAGGCACTTAGGTAGAAATTTTAAGTCAGTGTAACTTAACTGCTGAAATTTAAGTTATGCAGACTTTTTGAGAATTTGGCCCCTAGTTCCCTATATGATAGACTGCATTGGAAGAGTTCCTGATTTTCTCCAGCAATCCCCCATTTCTATATGGAGATCGAGATGTGCTAGAAGTTAGGAAGGCAATTTGCTGAGTAGTTGCAGCTGCATATGTACAGAGCAGTAATGGAGAGACCGCAAAAGGGAGAACAAGCCGTAAGAAGAGGGGTTTCTTTAAACTAGACGCAGATAAAGATTCCTTTTGCGGCCTGCATGCATCTGTGTTATTTTTTAAAATCGATCCCTGTTCCTGTGGAGGCCTGAGGAGTCTAGGTCCAGGCTGTACACAAGGTCACAACGTTTCTTCAAGTTGGGGTTATCCATTGCCAGTTCTAAACCCCATACCCTACTGCTCAACTGTCAAAAGCCAACCTATACTACCCACTGAAACTGTTGCATCTGATAGTTTAGCAAAAAGGTCAGGGCTTGTGAGAGGTCCTTGTGAGGAACCCTAAAGTTGGTCATATTTTTAAAGATTCTATCACTTCAGGTCAATCTGTTGTATTAACCGCAATTGTTCAAATTTTTCCCTATAATTCTCCAAAGTGAAGCTTGAGTTTGCCTTTTTCTTTAGTTGTGGAGTGTTGGCGCTATCTATATTTAGTACACTTGAAGATATATTTTTTATATTAACATCCACAAGAAAAGAAATACAGTTTTTTTTTATCAGAGATGAAGAAATACAAAAATTGCTCATCTCTGAGTTAAAGTGTTATTAAAGGTTCAGATAAAAAAAAACAAAAAACGAACATGTTATACCTGCCTGCTCTGTGCAATGGTTTTGCACAGAGCAGCCCCGATACTCCTCTTCTCAGGTCCCCTCCTAACACTCCTGGCCCTCCCCCCATTCTGAGTGCCCCATAGCAAGCTGCTTTCTCTGGGGGCACTCGTGCATGCTCGTATCCAAGCGGCCTAAGGGGGTTATTTACTAAAGGCAAATCCACTTTGCTCTACAAGTGCACTTAAAGTGCACTTGGAAGTACGGTCGCTGTAGATCTGAGAGGGAAATGCAAGGAAAATAAAAAACAGCATTTTAGCTTGCACATGATTGGATGATAAAATCAGCACAGCTTCCCCTCTGATATACAGAGATCTACAGTGACTGCACTTACAAGTGCACTTTCAAGTGCACTTGTAGTGCATAGTGGATTTCACTTTAGTAAATCAACCCCAGAGTATAGCTCGTTCCCTCCTTACTGGCTGTGGTTGACAGTAGTGACAGCCAATGGCTCCCGCTGCTGTGTTTCAGCCAATAAGGAGGGAGAGAACCGGGAGAGCCAATGCACTCAAGTACATCACTGGATAGAGATGGGGCTCAGGTAAGTATTATGAAGGGCTGAGGTGGAGCTGCACACTCAAGGTTTTTTACCTTCATGCATAGAATGCATGAATGCACCTAAAACCAAGCTGGGTGGGCAAGATTTCTCTTTAATTTTTCCCTTTCAAATGAGTCTTTTGCAGGTCCATCCCAGGTCAACAACCCTTTTTTTTACAACAACATTTATAAGGGGCTTTCCAGTTCTCTGATACACCTAAATGAAAGCACCCTTTCCCCATTTCAGCTGGTGTGGCTAATATGACTGCGTGTTCTGATTTTGTGATTTTAAGGCTAGAGTTACCACAGGTGTAGGTGGTAGCACAAGAACTTGGCATTTGGAAGAAGGAAGTTTAATTCCAATCTTGCCTTCAAGAAAATGGGGATTATTTACGAAAAAGGCAAATTCACTTTGCACTGCAACTGCAATTGAAAATGCAGTCACTGTAGATCTGAGGGGGACATGCAAGGAAAATAAAAAACAGCATTTTTGCTTGTACATTATTGGATGATAAAATCAGCAAAGCTTCCCCTCATTTCAGAGCTTCCCCTCAGATCTACAGCAATCTACAGTGACTGTACTTACAGTGCACTTGTAGTGCAGAGTGGATTTCCCTTTAGTAAATCAACCCCTCTATCTTCTAAGCCCACGCTTGCCAAAGACCTCTCCAGAATCAATCAATAAGATGATGTAAATTATTTTTATCACAAAAATATGCAGAGAAGTTGTAGAACTGAGTCTTACCTTGTTTTTTACATGTAGCTGGTGTTTGTCCAGGTGGAGTTCTTGTGCCAGCAATCTCTTCGCCAATTGCATTAACACACCAGCAGTTTCCGGTGCTGCCATGGCACTGCTGTGGTTGGTAACTGCCCTTTTCATCACACTGAGGAACAAAACCACCTATCACTTTCTTGTCTCCTCCCAGAGCTACCTGACGTTCCTTCAAGCATTTTGGCAAGACTGTCAACATCTCTAGAGGAAAGATCAGAGATTACAGGGAACACACTCATAAGAAATAGCAGCAGTAAAATAAGAAACACTGCATTACTGCTGTGAAAACGTGTATTAAGAGCCAGTTGACCTTTTTATTATACTCAGGTGCAAAGACATGTATAGTAATGAAATCTCTGTTGTGTGTGTTTCAAGTTTTAGAAGTAAATACTAGTGGTGTAGATATTTTTTCTGATGAGTTCTGTGGCCTAGAATGGAGACTTACCATGCCTTTCACATGTAGCTTGTGTTAGTCCAGGTGGAGTTTTTGTGCCAACAATCTCTGCGCCCATTGCGCTGACACACCAGCAGTGCCCGGTGCTGCCATGGCACTGCTGTGGTTTGTAATTGCCCTTTTCATCACACTGTGGAATGTGATTACCAATTATCTTCTTTGCCAGAGCTTCTTGACGCTCCTTCAAGCATTTTGTCAAGTCTGTCAACATATACAGAAAAGATTAATGACAACCAAAGCTCTTTGCAAGGAAAATGCTCCAAATTTATGAACAGGCTTGGGAAATCTTGAATTGCTGGCAGGAAATGCCAAAAATCTGCAATCTGTAGACAATGAAGGGATAACCTTACCCCTAGAAAATAATTTGAGCAGTTTGTAGAGCCAGTTGACCTTTTTATTATACTCATGTGCAAATACATGTATAGTATACCCAGGGCTTTTTTTCTGGGGGAACTTGGGGGAAATCAGTTCCACCACCTCTGGCTCAGACCCTTTGGTGCCTACTCACCACAATCACTTGTAAACACAGAAGTCTCATTTATTTATTTATTTATTAAAATTCTTAAAAGTACAAAAAAGTACAAAACGCAGTCAGTTACCCGTAGGCCTCGATGCGCCGAGAACAACAATACAGCAACAACCAAAAAAAACACACACAGGTCAAATTTAAAATAGTTAGCAGATCAAAGAACTATAAAAACCTATGTAATTCCATAGGCTAGACTGAAAAGCTCAGTTTTTAAAAGCTTCCTGAACTTAAAAAGATCATTCTCAAGCCTTAATTTTAGAGGCAGGGAGTTCCAAAACTGTGCTCCCTGAACCGCACTCGTCCTCCCTCCGCATTTTTTCTTACGAAATTTAGGAATCACCAAAGTTTCCAAATTAGCCGACCTTAAGGTACGGTTGGGCACATACTTGGTGAATTTTTCCTGCAGGTACACTGGCCCCTTGCCATGGGTAGCCCTGTGCACCATGCATCCAGTCTTAAACAGAACCCGTTCCTTCACGGGTAGCCAATGCAGGGCTCTCAGCGATGGCGTGATGTGGTCACGACGACCAACACCCGTGAGTAGCCTCGCAGCGGCATTCTGAATAAGCTGTAATTTGTGCATGATGTTATTAGGTAAACCCAGGTACAAAGCATTACAGTAATCTAATCGACTTCCGATAATGGCATTGACCATGGAGATCTTATGCGATTCTTCAATGAAGTGAAAAGTCAACCACAAGAGTTTCAAGTGGAAGTGACAAGAACTCACCACCTGGTTTACCTGTGGTCGTAGCGTCAATCTCTCGTCCAAGATGATTCCCAAATCCCTGACCTGGGTGACTGGCACTGGGACTGATGAAAACGAGTCCGGCCAGGTAGGGAAACCGCCCGACCATGGCTGATTGCATAAAACCATGCACTCAGTCTTGGAGCCATTGAGCATAAGTCTTGTTTCTGTGTTTACAAGCAACAGCTCTGCACTCTGTGTGTAACCCCCTGAACTCTGCACTCTGTATGTAATGCAATCCTGGTATTTAATGACCCTTTAAGACCCTTCTACTGTTTGTGAAATCTGAAGGGGGTCTTGGTTGAGTTCCTGCACCTATTTTCTGAGAAAAAAAGCTCTGAGTATACCACTCCATTTTATTTACCTACAGAGTTTGGACATCATAACTGGTTTTAGGCACTGGAAAGTTGAAGAGAATTTATTTGGGCTTACAGGAGTAATAAAAAAAAAACTCCAATACAGAAGCAGTATTTAAAAAATATATATATATATATATATATATATATATATATATATATATATATATATATATATATATATATATATATATATATATATATATAGGCATACCCCAGTATATATATATTTACAACCACTTTAAGTTTAATCTTTGCAACATTCTATTGCAAAATAATTTTTTTGTGTGTTTAAAGTTTATACATGCACTGGACACACCTGAACGAAATCATTTAGAGGAGTGTCCACATACTTTTGGTCATATAGTACAGGTGTAGGTGAGGTGGTCAGTAGGGATGAGCTCAGTCTTCAGTCTGAACACAATTTCAGACCAAACATGTGACCTAAAGCAAAAGTCGCATGATTGAGGGTTGTCCATAGTATTGTGTTTGTTTTTTGTAATTGGAAACTAGAGACTGCTCTGAATCCTACAGACCATTTTATCAGTAATATAAAAGTATCTGAAAGGCACAATTAGGAAGCAGAGCTTCTGTATTTAGTAAGTAAATATGGCTATATATATTTGTTGACTGGGCTTGTGCACCTAAAACCAAGCTGAGTGGGCAAGTATAATTTCCATATTGCCTGCAAGACAATGGGGGTTATTTACAAAAGGCAAATCCACTTTACACTACAAGTGCAAACTAGAAGTGCAAATTGCACTGACAGTGCACTTGGAATTGCAGTCGCTAAAAATCTGAGGGGTGGATCTGAAATGAGGGGAAGCTCTGCCGATTTTATCATCAAATCATGTGCAAGCTAAAATGCTGTTTTTTATTTTCCTTGCATGTCCCCATCGGATCTACAGTGACTGCACTTCCAAGTGCACTTTCAAGCGCACGTTGCACTTGTAGTGCAAAGTGGATTTGCCTTTTGTAAATAGCCCCCTCTATCTTCTAAGCCCTCACTCACCAAAGACCTCTCCAGAACCAATCAATGAGATGATATAAATTATTTTTATGCCAAAGATATGCAGAGAAGTTGTAGAACTGAGTCTTACCTTGTTTTACACATGTAGCTGGTGTTTGTCCAGGTGGAGTTCTTGTGCCAGCAATCTCTTCGCCAATTGCACTAACACACCAGCAGTACCCGGTGCTGCCATGGCACTGCTTTGGTTGGTAACTGCCCTTTTCATCACACTGAGGAACAAAACCACCTATCACTTTCTTGTCTCCTCCCAGAGCTACCTGACGTTCCTTCAAGCATTGTGTCGAGTCTGTCAACATGTCTAGAGAAAAGAACAGAGGTTACAGGGAACATACTTATAAGGCTTCATTTCCACTGCAGTTTTTAAGCCACTTTTCTGAGCGTTTTTTACAGCTTAAAAACGCCTGTCCATGTTATTCTATGGCATCATGCCCACATAGGCGTTTTTGAGCTGCAAATGGCATAGGTGTTTTTGAGCTGTAAAAAAACACGCAGGACCAGGGCGTTCTGAAGCTCCAGAGTAGAGCTGTAAAAACGCTAGACGTTAAAAAACGCTCAAAAACGCGCGAAAACGCTCAAAAACGCTACCGCGGCATTTTTAAAGCTCCAGCTCACAAAAAAAAAAAAAAAAAATATTTTTTTATTTTTTTTACAAAATAAACATGGACAGGCGTTTTTAAGCTGTAAAAAAGGCTAACAACAGTGGCTGTAAAAATGCCAGTGGAAATGAAGCCTAAGGCCCCGTACACACGACCAGTTTCCTCGGCAGAATTCAGCTTCCGACCGAGTTTCTGGCTGAATTCTGCCGAGGAAACTGGTCGTGTGTACACTTTCGGCCGAGGAAGCCGACGAGGAGCTCGGCGAGGAAATAGAGAACATGTTCTCTATTTCCTCGTTGTTCTATGGGAGCTCTCGTCCCGCCGAGCTCCTCGGCGGCTTCAGTGCTGAACTGGCCGAGGAACTCGATGTGTTTGGCACGTCGAGTTCCTCGGCCGTGTGTACGAGGCTTAAGGGTTTAAATGTCCAGAAATAGTAACAGTTTAATAAGGAACACTGCATTACTGCTGTGAAAAAGTATTACAGTGTATCTAAACCCTCTGTAATATCTGTGTAATTTTAAAAAGTTATTTCTTTTTTTTTAAACGCTCTGATTTAAATTGACCATTTGCTGCCCGGGCCAATTTTGTCATTTTTCACATACATGATAAAATAATTTTTTTTTGCTAGAAAATTACTTAGAAACCTCATACATCATATATATATATATATATATATATATATATATATATATATATATATATATATATATATATATATATATATATATATATATATACACATGCATATATATATATTATTATTATTATTATTATTATTATTATACATGATTTATATAGCGCCAACAGTTTGGGCAGCGCTTTACATCAGGGAAGACAGTACAGGAGGGATCAGAGGGCCCTGCTCGTTAGAGCTTACAATCATATGTATATATATATATATATATATATATATATTCTAAAATCAGAAGCCCTGTACAACGATATGGTTGTTGCAATTTTTCCTGTCACACAATATTTGCGCAGCGAAAAATCAAACACAGATTTTCAGGGAAAAATACACATATTAATTTTAGGGCACACAAACACAATATAATACCCAATTCTTTGGTATAATATAAAAGATAATGTTGTGTTGAGTAAATAGATAAGAAACATATCAAGATTTAACCTCCCTAGTGGTAATCCTGAGTGTGGCTCGGGGGAGAATTTTCATTACCAAAAGCGGTAACCCCGAGCCACACTCGCAATTTCCTGGTAAAGTTACTTACCTTGTCCCCAGGAGCCTGCGATGTCCTCACGCTGTATACTCCACTTAATTCATCACTGTGCCGGCGGCAAATTCAAAAAAGTTTAAAGAAATACATAACACATACTGTAATCTGTAAGATTACATTACTGTATCACATCATTTCACCTCCCTTTTGTCTCTAGTGCTTTGTCCAGTGCCCTGCCTGCACTTTTATATTATATACACTGGGCCAGATTCACAGACACTTACGTTACTCCGCGACGGAGTAACGTATCCCATTTACGTTACACCGCCGCAGGTTTACAGCGTAAGTGCCTGATTCACAAAGCTCTTACCTGTAAACTTGCGGCGGTGTAACATAAATAAAGCCCGCCTAATTCAAATTGGGTGGGCACCATTTTAATTAGGCGCGTTCCCGCGCCGAACGTTCTGCGCATGCTCTGTGTTTAAATTTCCCGACGTGCTTTGCGTGAAATTACGGCGCCCCAACGTTTTTTTTTTAACTGCGACGCGCGTTACGGTGTTTCGTATTCCAGGACGTCTTACGGGAAAAAAAACTAAATTCGACGGGTGAACGACGGCCATACTTTAACATGGCTGATCTAAAGATAAGCCATGTTAAAGCAGGTGTAACTTTGTGACGGGTAAAAACGACTAGTGACGACGTACGAGATTGCGACGAACGCGCGGATCTTCGCGGATCGCCGTAACTAGTCATTTGCATATTCTACACCAACCGCTATGGAATCGCCACCTAGCGGCCGGCCTAGAATTGCATCCTAAGATCCGACGGTGTAAGTCAATTACACCTGTCGGATCTTATGGCTATCTATGCGTAACTGATTCTATGAATCAGTCGCATAGTTAGGACAGGCGGATCACAGAGATACGACGGCGTATCAGGAGAATCTGGCCCACTGTTCTTTCTGCCTGGAAACTTGAGAATGTCCATAGCAACCAAAAAGTGTCCCTTTACATCAAAAGTGGTTTTAGATCAGCTAGAAAACAGCGATAATAAATTAGAATCACTTGCAGAATTGAGCGATAGTGATTTGTGGGGAAATTCATCATCAGACACTGAAAGTGACGACAGCGACAATTCTGCAACTGAGCACATTTCTGTGTTTTTGATTTGATTACATTATTGAATACAATTTATTATTATTATTATATTATTATTTTTTTTTATAATTATTTATAGTTATTTGTTATATTATAATTTTTGATTTTGTGTTTCAAACTTTATCATACCCGGGATGTTTACTAGACTCTTGTTTGGACAGATTTAAGTGAGTTATTCCTAAGAATTACAGGCCTACAATCTAAAATGGCAACTTCCATTCGGCTGCTTCTGGCAAGGAAAGTGAGTGATAAAATCCACGTCACTTCTGTATTCATTCATCACAGGGGAGAGGGAGGAGTATATGTTCCTTCCTCTCTTCTGTGGGCAGTCGACCCCTCTTCTTGTAATGATGCCTGGCTCCACAGTGGAAGAGGAGACCCTGGGAATAGCAGCAGGCTGCAGTGGGAGGCAGGCCCATTTGCAATCACTCTAAAAATTATAGGACGGCTATAGAGCCTCTCAGGTCACATTTACATAAATAAATAGACAGCATGGCTCGAGCTGGTATCAAAATGGGATGCCTACAAGACCTATTCTCACTTGAGCATTTTGTAGCTCCAAAAAGCTTTACATTAAAAGTGCAGTGTGGCTTGACGCTTTTGTAATTTAGGCCACCAAAGAATTCAATGAAAATACCTGAAAACACAAAAGCGTGCAAAAACGCGTGCATCACACATTTTTCTTCCTATAGTTATTAGCTATATATATATATATATATATATATATATATATATATATATATATATATATATATATATATACATATGTCTGATAAGAACAGTACGCAATCTCTGTTGTGTGTGTTGTTTCAAGTTTTAGAAGTAAATACTAGTGGTGTAGATATTTTTTCTGATGAGTTCTGTGGCCTAGAATGGAGACTTACCATGCCTTTCACATGTAGCTTGTGTTAGTCCAGGTGGAGTTTTTGTGCCAACAATCTCTGTGCCCATTGCGCTGACACACCAGCAGTGCCCGGTGCTGCCATGGCACTGCTGTGGTTTGTAATTGCCCTTTTCATCACACTGTGGAATATGATTACCAATTATCTTCTTTGCCAGAGCTTCTTGACGCTCCTTCAAGCATTTTGTCAAGTCTATCAACATATACAGAAAAGATTAATGATAACCAAAGCTCTTTGCAAGGAAAATGCTCCAAATTTATGAACAGGCTTGGGAAATCTTGAATTGCTGGCAGGAAATGACAAAAATATGCAATCTGTAGACAATGAATAACCTTACCCCTAGAAAATAATTTGAGCAGTTTGTAGAGCCAGTTGACCTTTTTATTATACTCATGTGCAAAGACATGTATATTATACCCAGGGCTTTTTTTCAGAGGGAACTTGGGGGAACTCAGTTCCACCACCTCTGGCTCAGACCCTTTGGTGCCTGCTCACCACAATCACTTGTAAACACATAAGTCTTGTTTCTGTGTTTACAAGCAACAGCTCTGCACTCTGTGTGTAACCCCCTGAACTCTGCACTCTGTATGTAATGCAATCCTGGTATTTAATGACCCTTTAAGACCCTTCTACTGTTTGTGAAATCTGAAGGGGGTCGTGGTTGAGTTCCTGCACCTATTTTCTGAGAAAAAAAGCTCTGAGTATACCACTCTATTTTATTTACCTACAGAGTTTGGACATCATAACTGGTTTTAGGCAATGGAAAGTTGAAGAGAATTTATTTGGGCTTACAGGAGTAATAAAAAAAAACTCCAATACAGAAGCAGTATTTAAAAAAAAAAAAAAAAAAAATATATATATATATATATATATATATATATATATATATATATATATATACACTAGCTGAATACCCGGCGTTGCCCGGTTTTCCTATCTTAACCTTTTGGGGAGGAAAATCATAGTAATATAAATATACCCATCTTTTATATAAGGGTGTAGGTAAGGGTTAATTTAACTGTCATATATTTTTATTTGGCATATAAGTAATATGTGTACCAGGTATTATTGAAATATCTTCAGGCGTACAGAAGTTATGTGGGAACATACATTTCCCATTGATTTGCATGGGACTTTAAACAAAAACCCTGACCCTCACAAATGGGGGTAGTTAAGGGATAAATTAACTATCCTACAGTTTAAGTGGACATATAAGTAACATGTGACCAAGTGTTATCGAAATATCTACAGCCGTTTGGAAGTTATGAAGTAACATGTATTTCCCATAGAGTTGAATGGGACTTTAAAGGAAAACCCCGACCATGGCAAATGGGGGTGGGTAAGGGTTAAACCACCTATCCTATGTTTGTTGCTGACATATAAGTAACATGTGTGCCAAGTTTCATGTTAATATCTTTAGCCGTTTGGACATGATGCTGGAACATGAAGTAACATGTATTTCCCATAAAGTTGAATGGGACTTTAAAGAAAAACCCCGACCATGGCAAATGGGGGTGGGTAAGGGTTAAACCACCTATCCTATGTTTGTTGCTGACATATAAGTAACATGTGTGTCAAGTTTCATGTTAATATCTTTAGCCGTTTGGACGTGATGCTGGAACATGAAGTAACATGTATTTCCCATAGAGTTGAATGGGACTTTAAAGAAAAACCCCGACCATGGCAAATGGGGGTGGGTAAGGGTTAAACCACCTATCCTATGTTTGTTGCTGACATATAAGTAACATGTGTGCCAAGTTTCATGTTAATATCTTTAGCCGTTTGGACGTGATGCTGGAACATACATACATACATACATACATACATACACACACACACACACGTTCAGTTTTATATATATAGATAGGCATACCCCAGTATATATATATATATATATATATATATATATATATATATATATATATATATATATATATATATATATATTTTTTTATATATATATATTTACAACCACTTTAAGTTTAATCTTTGCAACATTCTATTGAAAAATATTATTTTTGTGTGTTTAAAGTTTATACATGCACTGGACACACCTGAACGAAATCATTTAGAGGAGTGTCCACATACGTTTGGTCATATAGTAGGTGAGGTGGTCAGTAGGGATGAGCTCAGTCTTCAGTCTGGTACCTACCCATGTGATACCTACCCACGTGGGTAGGTATCACATGGGTAGGTACAGAGCATGATGGGACTGTGAGGCCTATATAAATCCGATGCAAGCCACGCACTTGTCATTGCAGCGAGGAAAGGCGACGTGTCAACATCGGGAGAAGGAGAGAAGTGAAGAACATGACGTCACAGCACGGAAGAAGAACTCACAGCACGGAAGGAGAAGACGACGTACAGCACGGAAGAAGGCACCGGACAGCGTTGCCCGGTTTTCCTATCTTAACCTTTTGGGGAGGAAAATCATAGTAATATAAATATACCCATCTTTTATATAAGGGTGTAGGTAAGGGTTAATTTAACTGTCATATATTTTTATTTGGCATATAAGTAATATGTGTACCAGGTATTATTGAAATATCTTCAGGCGTACAGAAGTTATGTGGGAACATACATTTCCCATTGATTTGCATGGGACTTTAAACAAAAACCCTGACCCTCACAAATGGGGGTAGTTAAGGGATAAATTAACTATCCTACAGTTTAAGTGGACATATAAGTAACATGTGACCAAGTGTTATCGAAATATCTACAGCCGTTTGGAAGTTATGAAGTAACATGTATTTCCCATAGAGTTGAATGGGACTTTAAAGGAAAACCCCGACCATGGCAAATGGGGGTGGGTAAGGGTTAAACCACCTATCCTATGTTTGTTGCTGACATATAAGTAACATGTGTGCCAAGTTTCATGTTAATATCTTTAGCCGTTTGGACATGATGCTGGAACATGAAGTAACATGTATTTCCCATAAAGTTGAATGGGACTTTAAAGAAAAACCCCGACCATGGCAAATGGGGGTGGGTAAGGGTTAAACCACCTATCCTATGTTTGTTGCTGACATATAAGTAACATGTGTGTCAAGTTTCATGTTAATATCTTTAGCCGTTTGGACGTGATGCTGGAACATGAAGTAACATGTATTTCCCATAGAGTTGAATGGGACTTTAAAGAAAAACCCCGACCATGGCAAATGGGGGTGGGTAAGGGTTAAACCACCTATCCTATGTTTGTTGCTGACATATAAGTAACATGTGTGCCAAGTTTCATGTTAATATCTTTAGCCGTTTGGACGTGATGCTGGAACATACATACATACATACATACATACATACACACACACACACACGTTCAGTTTTATATATATAGATAGGCATACCCCAGTATATATATATATATATATATATATATATATATATATATATATATATATATATATATATATATATATATATATATATATATATATATATATATATTTTTTTTTATATATATATATTTACAACCACTTTAAGTTTAATCTTTGCAACATTCTATTGAAAAATATTATTTTTGTGTGTTTAAAGTTTATACATGCACTGGACACACCTGAACGAAATCATTTAGAGGAGTGTCCACATACGTTTGGTCATATAGTAGGTGAGGTGGTCAGTAGGGATGAGCTCAGTCTTCAGTCTGGTACCTACCCATGTGATACCTACCCACGTGGGTAGGTATCACATGGGTAGGTACAGAGCATGATGGGACTGTGAGGCCTATATAAATCCGATGCAAGCCACGCACTTGTCATTGCAGCGAGGAAAGGCGACGTGTCAACATCGGGAGAAGGAGAGAAGTGAAGAACATGACGTCACAGCACGGAAGAAGAACTCACAGCACGGAAGGAGAAGACGACGTACAGCACGGAAGAAGGCACCGGACAGCGAGAGGAAGAACCGGGGTGCGCCGAGTCAACAGCGGAGAGCGGCGAACATAGAAGGAGACCCCCGGAGAGTTGAGAAGACCCCCCGGATAGCGGAGAAGACCCATCGGGATAGCGGAAGAAGAAGCCCCCCCGCCGAAGACGCCGGAGGAAACCCGCCGGGGGGTGGGGGCTTTTTTAAAAGCGACCCCCCCCGGCGGTGGAAGAGAACCAGACGGCGGCCCCCACCCACCCGAAGACGTCAAAGAAGAAGCCCCCCCTGGTAAACAGAGCTAATAAAGAAGACAGGGGGAGCCTCCGGAGCAGAAAAATAAATTATTTTAAAAACCCTTGTGTGGTGTGTTTATTAACTTTGACATTTTTCCTACAGGTGAATGGTTAGGGGTACGATGTACCCCATATCCATTCACTTAGGGTGGGGGGCCGGTATCTTGGGGGCCCCCTTATTAAAGGGGGCTCCCAGATTCCGATAAGCCTCCCGCCCGCATACCCCGACAACCAACGGCCAGGGTTGTCGGGAAGGGGCCCTGTCCTCATCAACATGGGGACAGGGTGCTCTGAGGTGGGGGGGCCGCAGTGCGCCCCCCTGCCCCAGAGCTCCCAACCCCCCCATGTTGAGGGCATGCAGCCTGGTACGGCTCAGGGGGGGGGGCGCTCGCTCGTCCCCACTCCTTTCCTGGCTGGCCGGGTAGCGTGCTTTGGATACGGGTCTGGTATGGATTGTAGGGGGACCCCCTACGCCGTTTTTTTCGGCGTAGGGGGGCTCTCCTTACAACCCATAACAGACCTAAGGGCCCGGTATGCTCCTGAGGGGGGAACCCATGCCGGATTTTTATTTAAAATCCGGCGGGGACTTCCCCCTCAGGATTCATAACAAACGCCGCACACGTGTAGAATTGGCGGGAATCCAAGTCGGATCTCCCGTCGCTTCTATGACGGCTCTGTCTCCATCGCGGCAAGCCAGCTCGGCGCTGGCTCCCGCGATGGGGCTCGTAGGTGCTCAATCTCGCCGAGAAAGGGAGCGAGATTGACACAATATCGAGTTCACCTACTGTAAGCCGACAAACCCACCAGCCCCCAACCCCCCCCCCCCCCCACCTCTCAACTTGAAAAGTGTTTTTTTTTTTTTTCTGTTTGCTTGGGGCCCCCTAATTTCTTCAAATGGCCCTGTGTGCACCTAAAACCAAGCTGAGTGGGCAAGCTTTCTCTTTATTTTTTCCTTTTCAAAGGAGTCATTTGCAGGTCCATCCCAGGCCAACAACCATTTTTTCAACAAGAACATTTATAAGGGGCTTTCCAGCTCTCTGATACACCTGAGTGAAAACCTTTTTCCTTTCAGCTCGTGTGCCTAATATAACTCTGTGTTCTGATTATGTGATTTTAAGGCTAGAGGGACAACAGGTGTAGGTGGTAGCACAAGAACTTGGCCTTTGGAAGAAGGAAGTATAATTTCCATATTGCCTGCAAGACAATGGGGGTTATTTACAAAAGGCAAATCCACTTTACACTACAAGTGCAAACTAGAAGTGCAAATTGCACTGACAGTGCACTTGGAATTGCAGTCGCTAAAAATCTGAGGGGTGGATCTAAAATGAGGGGAAGCTCTGCCGATTTTATCATCAAATCATGTGCAAGCTAAAATGCAGTTTTTTATTTTCCTTGTACGTCCCCCTCGGATCTACAGCGAATGCACTTCCAAGTGCACTTTCAAGCGCACGTTGCACTTGTAGTGCAAAGTGGATTTGCCTTTTGTAAATAGCCCCCTCTATCTTCTAACCCCTCCCTCACCAAAGACCTCTCCAGAATCAATCAATGAGATGATATAAATTATTTTTATGACAAAAATATGCAGAGAAGTTGTAGAACTGAGTCTTACCTTGTTTTTTACATGTAGCTGGTGTTTGTCCAGGTGGAGTTTTTGTGCCAGCAATCTCTTCGCCAATTGCACTAACACACCAGCAGTACCCGGTGCTGCCATGGCACTGCTGTGGTTGGTAACTGCCCTTTTCATCACACTGAGGAACAAAACCACCTATCACTTTCTTGTCTCCTCCCAGAGCTACCTGACGTTCCTTCAAGCATTGTGTCGAGTCTGTCAACATCTCTAGAGGAAAGATCAGAGATTACAGGGAACATACTTATAAGGGCATAAATGTCCAGAAATAGTAACAGTTTAATAAGGAACACTGCATTGCTGCTGTGAAAAAGTATTGCGGTGTATCTAAACCCTCTGTAATATCTGTGTAATTTTAAAAAGTTATTTCTTTTTTTTAAACGCTCTGATTTAAATTGACCATTTGCTGCCCGGGCCAATTTTGTCATTTTTCACATACATGATAAAATCATTTTTTTTTGCTAGAAAATTACTTGGAAACCTCATACATCAAACATCATACATCATATATGTGTATATATATATATATATATATATATATATATATATATATATATATATATATATGTGTGTATATATATATATGTGTGAATATATATATATATATATATATATATATATATATATATATATATATATATTATACATGATTTATATAGCGCCAACAGTTTGGGCAGCGCTTTACATCAGGGAAGACAGTACAGTCACAATACAAATCAATACAGGAGAGATCAGAGGGCCCCGCTCGTTAGAGCTTACAATCATATGTATATATATATATATATATATATATATATATATATATTCTAAAATCAGAAGCCCTGTACAACGATATGGTTGTTGCAATTTTTCCTGTCACACAATATTTGCGCAGCGAAAAATCAAACACAAATTTTCAGGGAAAAATACACATATTCATTTTAGGGCACACAAACACAATATAATACCCAATTCTTTTACCCATTATAAAGATAATGTTGTGTTGAGTAAATAGATAAGAAACATATCAAGATTTAACCTCCCTAGTGGTAATCCTGAGTGTGGCTCGGGGGAGAATTTTCATTACCAAAAGCGGTAACCCCGAGCCACACTCGCAATTTCCTGGTAAAGTTACTTACCTTGTCCCCAGGAGCCTGCGATGTCCTCACGCTGTATACTCCACTTAATTCATCACTGTGCCGGCGGCAAATTCAAAAAAGTTTAAATAAATACATAACACATACTGTAATCTGTAAGATTACATTACTGTATCACATCATTTCACCTCCCTTTTGTCTCTAGTGCTTTGTCCAGTGCCCTGCCTGCACTTTTATATTATATACACTTAGGGCCAAATCCTCAAAAGAGATACGACGGCGTATCTACTGATACGCCGTCGTATACCTGTTTCTAACTATGGAACTGATCCACAGAATCAGTTTTCCATAGTTAGGGAGAAGATCCGGCATGTGTAAGGGACTTACACTGCCGGATCTTAGGATGCAGTACCGCATCCGCCTCGGGTATGCAAATTAGCACTTACGGAGATCCACAAAGCTTTTCAGCTTCGTTTTTTCTCCGTAAGTTTTAGTTTGCAAACGCAAAATTAGGGCTGCTTTTACAAAGTGTAAAGTTAGTACACCATGTAAAAGCAGACCCTTCTGTCCAGCGACGCGATTTTTTTTTTGTTTTGAATTTTTATTTTTTTCGCCATATCTTAATTTTTTCCTGACACAACTTTATTGACCCAACGCGATCCACAAAGCTCGGCGTAACGTAATTTCGCGCTATGCACGTCGGGAAAATGACGTCATGAGCATGCGCAGTACGGCCGGCACAGGAGCGCGCCTAATTTAAATGGGAATCGCCCCCATTTGAAGAGAAACGCCTTGCGCTGGCGGAATTTAAGTTACACAGCCGAAAATTTCTAGGTAAGTGCTTTGTGGATCGGGCACTTAGGTAGAAATTTTAAGGCAGTGTAACTTAAATGGAAAAAATTACGTTACGCCGGCTCTTTGTGGATTTGGCCCTTTCTGCCTGGAAACTTGAGAATGTCCATAGCAATCAAAAAGTGTCCCTTTACATCAAAAGTGGTTTTAGATCAGCTAGAAAACAGCAATAATAAATTAGAATCACTTGCAGAATTGAGCGATAGTGATTTGTGGGGAAATTCGTCATCAGACACTGAAAGACAATTCTACAACTGAGCACATTTCTGTGTTTTTGATTTGATTACATTATTGAATACAATTTATTATTATTATATTATTTTTTTTTTTATAATTATTTATAGTTATTTGTTATATTATAGTTTATGATTTTGTGTTTCAAACTTTATCATACCCGGGGTGTTTACTAGACTCTTGTTTGGACAGATTTAAGTGAGTTATTCCTAAGAATTACAGGCCTACAATCTAAAATGGCAACTTCCATTCGAAACAATGTATCACTTTGCTCGTCAAAAATCTGACATAATCATACAGCCAGAGAGGTTACATTTGCATATGCATATATGCCTGTGAAATGGTAACAAATGAGAGCAACTAAAATTATCTATAGGCAACTCTTTTATAGATTTAACTTTATTGCTATCACAATAATTGAGCAACAACCTTGCGATAGCTTGTACAGTAGCAGGTACTCTTTATGGAGAGATCAGGGGTCTATTAGACCTCAGCCCTCCCTCCTGGTTTGATCGGCTGCTTCTGGCAAGGAAAGTGAGTGATAAAATCCACGTCACTTCTGTATTCATTCATCACAGGGGAGAGGGAGGAGTATATGTTCCTTCCTCTCTTCTGTGGGCAGTCGACCCCTCTTCTTGTAATGATGCCTGGCTCCACAGTGGAAGAGGAGACCCTGGGAATAGCAGCAGGCTGCAGTGGGAGGCAGGCCCATTTGCAATCACTCTAAAAATTATAGGACGGCTATAGAGCCTCTCAGGTCACATTTACATAAATAAATAGACAGCATGGCTCGAGCTGGTATCAAAATGGGATGCCTACAGGACCCATTCACACTTGAGCATTTTGTAGCTCCAAAAAGCTTTACATTAAAAGTGCAGTGTGGCTTGACGCTTTTGTAATTTAGGCCACCAAAGAATTCAATGAAAATACCTGAAAACACAAAAGCGTGAAAAAACGCATGCATCACACATTTTTCTTCCTATAGTTATTAGCTATATATATATATATATATATATATATATATATATATATATATATATATATATATATATATATATTATTTCCATACATATGTCTGATAAGAACAGTACGCAATCTCTGTTGTGTGTGTTGTTTCAAGTTTTAGAAGTAAATACTAGTGGTGTAGATATTTTTTCTGAAGAGTTCTGTGGCCTAGAATGGAGACTTACCATGCCTTTCACATGTAGCTTGTGTTAGTCCAGGTGGAGTTTTTGTGCCAACAATCTCTGCGCCCATTGCGCTGACACACCAGCAGTGCCCGGTGCTGCCATGGCACTGCTGTGGTTTGTAATTGCCCTTTTCATCACACTGTGGAATATGATTACCAATTATCTTCTTTGCCAGAGCTTCTTGACGCTCCTTCAAGCATTTTGTCAAGTCTATCAACATATACAGAAAAGATTAATGATAACCAAAGCCCTTTGCAAGGAAAATGCCCCAAATTTATGAACAGGCTTGGGAAATCTTGAATTGCTGGCAGGAAATGACAAAAATATGCAATCTTTAGACAATGAAGGGATAACCTTACCCCAAGAAAATAATTTGAGCAGTTTGTAGAGCCAGTTGACCTTTTTATTATACTCATGTGCAAAGACATGTATAGTATACCACTCTATTTTATTTACCTACAGAGTTTGGACATCATAACTGGTTTTAGGCACTCGAAAGTTGAAGAGAATTTATTTGGGCTTACAGGAGTAATAAAAAAAAACTCCAATAAAGAAGCAGTCCCGGTTTCTGCACTGATGTCAATGTAAATTGCAAAAAGTAGTACAGAGACTACTTTTTGAAATCGGTGCAATGCCGCAGATGCAGCGTCGCACCGATTGCCAGCAATTTGCGACAAATACCGCTGTTTGGACATGCGATTTGACATGCCAAATCGTATGTCAAAAGGCACCAGTGTGAACCAGGGCTCAAGTTTATACATTACAACACAAGTAAAAAATGTGCAATAAAACAATGCATCAGGCCTCGCACACACGACCGAGTTTCTCGGCAAAAACCAGCAAGAACCTTGCTGGGAGATATTTTTTTGCCGAGGAAACCGGTCGTGTGTACATTTTCGTCAAGGAAACTGTCAAGAACTTTGTCGAGCCAAAAAGAGAGCAAGTTCTCTATTTCCTCAACGGGAGTCTGATTTGGCTCGTCGAGATCCTCGACGGGCTGGTTTTCGACGAGAAACTCGGACGTCTGTATGCTAAGAAACCCACGCTTGCTCAGATTAAAGTATGAGACGGGAGTAAAAGTAGCATTTGTAATGGAAATAACACATTTTTAAAGCTGTAACAGACTGAAAAGTGCAAATCGTCTCTTACCAAACTTTTATTTAACACGCAAACACATGAAATTAGCAAAAGCAGCCCCAAGAGTTTAGCCAGTGGAATCGAACTTCCCCTGCCATTGTATGTGTTGTATGTCACCGCGTTTGAGAACGAGGAGATTTTGGCTTGATTGTGTGTACGCAAAGCAAGCTTGTCGAGTTCCTCGACAAGCCTAACAAGGAACTCGACGAGGAAAACGATGTGTTTCGCCCGTCGAGTTTCTCGGTCGTGTGTATGAGGCCTCAGGTATCAATTCAGCACCATTAATATGTGAGAAAAAATGGGCAAAGTCAGTAGGTAATCATTTACAAAAACTGACACAAAAAGGTAAATAGAGTCTGTAAGTTTTTGATGAGGGTACACACTCTCAGGGCTGCCATCAGAGGGGAACAGAAACCATGTTCCAATTCTATAGGAAAACTGAAATTTATACATGAACAGGACTCTGCACTGGACACACCTGAACTAAATAATTTAGAGGAGTGTCCACATACTTTTAGTCATATAGTAGGTGAGGTGGTCAGATGGGATGAGCTCAGTCTTCAGTCAGAACAGAATTTCAGCTCAAAAAATGCTAAATGTCGCCCTTCCTTCAGTATTTTAGCACAGCTCAGCGCTTAGGATGCACACTGGGATAACTCAGACACAGATTTAAGATAAAATGATATAAAAGCAGCTGCTTAAAAAGCGTCAATCATAAAATAAACAGTAAAATATAAAAGATTATTTTATGATAGAACAGAATTTATGACCAAACATGTGACCTAAAGCAAAAGTCGCATGATTGAGGGTTGTCCATACTATTGTGTTTGTTTTTTGTAATTGGAAACTGGAGACTACTCTCAATCCTACAGACCATTTTATCAGTAATATAAAAGTATCTGAAAGATACAATTAGGAAGCAGAGCTTCTGTATTTAGTAAGTAAATATGGCTATATATATTTGTTGACTGGGCTTGTGCACCTAAAACCAAGCTGAGTGGGCAAGCTTTCTCTTTATTTTTTCCTTTTCAAAGGAGTCTTTTGCAGGTCCATCCCAGGTCAACAACCTTTTTTTCAACAAGAACATTTATAAGGGGCTTTCCAGCTCTCTGATACACCTGAGTGACAACCTTTTTCCTTTCAGCTCATGTGCCTAATATAGGGTGACCAGACATCGCCGGTTTCTGGGAACAGTCCCCGGATTGAGGACACTGTCCCTGGACCAAATCTGTCCCCGGTTTTGTCCCCGGATTGGATGTGAACAGGGGCTGGGGCAATTTCAAGGACATTCAGTGCAGAATGAATTAAAAAAAATCAGAATTACACACCCCAGCTCCGCCGCTCCTACTAGCTAGGTGTGTATTTTTTCCATTATCTGTGCCCCTTTCTGATGATCATGTGCTGGTTCTTCTGCCTTGGCTCAAGTCCTAGCCGCCTGCCTGCCTGCCTATCTCCTTGCCTTCCCTGGCGGAGTGATCTTCCTCCGCTCCCCACCCAGTAGTAGCCAGGGCCCAAAGAGTAAGACTTGGCTGTGAAGCGGGCGCGACGGGCAGAAAGCCACTGATTGCTGCCATTACTAGTAAAAAAAAAAATATGTCCCCGGATTACATTTAAAAAATCTGGTCACCTTAGCCTAATAGGGATGAGCTTCAAGTTCGGGTCGAACTCATGTTCGACTCGAACATTGCCTGTTCGCCGAACAGCGAACAATTTGTGTTCGCGGCAAATTCGAAAAGCCGCAGAACACCCTGGAAAAGTCTATGGGAGAAATCTAAAGTGCTAATTTTAAAGGCTTATATGCAAATTATTGTCATAAAAAGTATTTGGGGAACTGGGTCCTGCCCCAGGGGACATGTATCAATGCAAAAAAGTAAAATAAATGGCCGTTTTTTCGGGAACAGTATTGATTTTATGATTTTAATACTGCTTAAAGTGAAACAATAAAAGTGAAATATTCCTTTAAATTTCGTACCTAGGGGGTGTGTAAAGTATGCTTGTAAAGCAGCGCTTGTTTCCCGTGCTTAGAACTGTCCCTGCACAAAGTGTCATTTCTGAAGGATAAAAAGTCATTTAAAATCACTGCTCCCGAAAAAACTGTAGTTTTTAAAACTTTTTTTTGCATTGATACATGTCCCCAGGAGCAGGACGCAGGTCTCCAAACACTTTTTAGGACAATAGCAACCAAAGTGTCACTTTATGTCAAAAGTGATTTTAGAGCAACTAGAAAACAGCGATAATAAATTATAATCACTTGCAGAATTGAGCGATAGTGATTTGTGGGGAAATTCGTCATAAAAAAATAAAAGTAATGACAGCGACAATTCTGCAACTGAGCAAATTGCAGTGTTTCTGATTTGATTACATTATTGAATTATTTTTATTATAATGACATTATTATTTGTTATAATTATTTATAGTTATTTATTATATTATAATTTATGATTTTGTGTTTCAAACTTTATCATACCCGGGATGTCTACTAGACTCTTGTTTGGACAGATTTAAGTGAGTTATTCCTAAGAATTACAGGCCTACAATGTAAAATGCCAAATTTCCATGCAAAATAATTGTACCGCTTTTGGTACAAAATTCCAGACATAATCATACCGCCAGGGAGGTTAAAATTAGCACTTTAGATTTCAAACGTTCGAGTCCCATAGACTTCAATGGGGTTCTAAAGTTCACACAAACTTTTGGTCTGGTCGCAGGTTCTGGTGCAAACCGAACGGGGGGGGGGGGGTGTTCGGCTCATCCCTAGTGCCTAAAATGACTCTGTGTTCTGATTATGTGATTTTAAGGCTAGAGTGACAACAGGTGTAGGTGGTGGCAAAAGAACTTGGCCTTTGGAAGAAGGAAGTATAATTTCCATATTGCCTGCAAGACAATGGGGGTTATTTACAAAAGGCAAATCCACTTTACACTACAAGTGCAAACTAGAAGTGCAAATTGCACTGACAGTGCACTTGGAATTGCAGTGGCTGTAAATCTGAGGGGTGGATCTGAAATGAGGGGAAGCTCTGCTGATTTTATCATTGTAGCGCTACCCCCGAAGGAGCCGCTGGTTGATTTGGGATCTACTCTCTTTTTTGCTCAGCTCACCCCTTTTAACTAGCTCGAACCCTCCCTTGACACATCAGAAGCCTGGTGGTTGAGATATTGTGACCTCTGTTGAGCTGGGGTCACAATAGCAGTAATAACACAACAATAGATTTACCCGCTATTAAAGGTGGTCCCTCCAGGCAAGAAAATACTCTCTACACAATGAATATGTTTGAATGAAAAAAGAATAGGTTTACTTGGTGAAAACTTGAGGCAACAAGCATAGGTTATATTTGCGAACACAATTGATAAACAATGACTCACTATGATTCGCAAGGGCCCTTGCAGGAATCAGCAATTAATGACAATAAGGACAAAAAAACCTAGCTAGGAATGGTACCACTCATTTAAACTAAGGTGGACAGTCTATGCTCGCGAGCGCCCTCTAGCGGGCAGTCCTACAGACAGTTAATGATCACGTCGCGGCCGGTTGGTGCACATAAGAAATTGTAATCCAAGGTGGCAATTAATGAGGGAACTTAAACAGACGAAGCTACGCAAGTCATTTGCGAAACGCGTTGACGTCATCACGCCCGGACTCCAGATACTGTTGCACACCCCTCCTTCCACCTGGGGGGCGGATGACGGAGGAAGCACCTGTGATTGAAGGATTCTCCTTAGAGACCAGCTGGCTCCGTGTTCACTGGTGCAGATTACTGCACATGATCCTGCATACGGCATTAGCCGTCTAATAGAATTGCGGAGTTACCTTGCGATCTATGAGCGTCATCTCGACTGGCATGTCCTTCAACATATAGGACTACCAGAGGACTGAGCATAAACTCCTGCACGTAACCTGGAGAACCTTGATCCAATTCAACCAGCAATTTGTGCAACCGGTAAGCCCGTTCCAATTACATCCTAACACGGTGCTCTGTCTGACACATACAGACTGGCTCATTCAGAATTTCACACACAAGCCTTGTGTACTCCATTAGAAATTGCCGTGACTGCCGTGACTTCTCTTCAAAAAATAATTCATAAGAGCAAGATCTTTAATTGTCATTATCAGTCTGGTTTGAATACTTTCCAGAAATAGCAGAGTTACTGCTCCTCAGTCCCTTGATACTCTGAACTTTCTCTATTGGTGGATGTTGATACTTCCCCTCACGGGATATAACCCACCAGGTTGATGGACTTCACTCATGTCGATCACACTAGATAGGAATTTACTTACACATGTGTAACAAATCCCATGTTCAGGGTAATTTCAACATAGCCTGCTTCCCCCCTCCCGCAGTGTCACCTCTGTGGTTTGCTCACCATAACTAGTTCACTTTTTATTGTTCCACTTTCATCCTACTGATCGGGGTCTCCACCCCAGGTGAACCACCACAGAAGTAACACTACAGTATCCGGATTGTCTGGGTTTATGTTATATGTTTGTCAGTTGTCCTTATGTTCGTGAGTCTTTCAGAAGCTACACCGCTAACGCGGAAGCATACCATTCCCTACATTTGCTCTGCCACGTTGTCTATGTAATATAGCAGACTAATTTTTACCGATGTTTTGTAGTAATTTAATAAATCATTTACAAATTTGTACTAACTGAGTATAGCCCATCATTTGCCAACAGTAACCTCTTTCCTGGGGTTAGCCTTTTTTCTTTCAGGCTCTCACCCAGGTTCTTTTTTGTATTTGGTCAGTAGCTTTGGTTACGGCAAACACCCCCATATTTGGGGGAGCGTCTCCTCAGGATAGTAACTACCTTACATCATTTGGTTGCCATATGGGACACTTTTCTTTTCTTTTCTCCTTTCCAACTTAAACAGAATGTCTGGAACAGCGAAACGTTGGTGAGTTGACACTCGTCAGTGTCAATCACGTCTATGAACCTTCAAACGGTTAACTGGGCCTCTAAGTTTCGGTTTGAGGCCGAGAACGTGTCTCCGACCTATGAGGTGGCTCTAGGTGTCTGTGTAAATGGAGAGTCAAAAGTTGAGCAAGTGCTCTCTCACCCGACAGGCCGATCCGCCTGAATTCTCCTCAGGAGGAGCGCTGGTGAATCACCGCTCCACAGCACAGAGATCCCGGACGAGGGGGGCTCCACTGGTTCAACTGACAGCTGGATGGCCTCTACGATCCCCGGGTACACGGGTTGGATGCTGGAGTCTTGCTTCCTTCCGGACGGCTGGTCTCTCGGATGATTTAGGCCTAGGCTTCTGGCCTAACCGCACGGCTGTATTCTGTCAGCAGCTCCGCAGAGGAGAGAGGTGCAGGTCCCGAGAGAGCGAAATCAGCCACGCCCTTTCTTTAAGTAACCTCCCCTATAAGTCTGTGCGGAGGTGTCACGTGTTCAAATAACACAGGGCATTGTGGAAGGTGTAGTCTGTTTCTCCTAAGAGTCAATGGAGTACATATCTCCTGCCAGGGCCGGCGCTAGCAATAGGCGGGTCAAGTGGCCGCCTAGAGCGCCAGGGTAGGGGAGGCGGCAAAATCCGGATCCCCAGCCACTTGGGGGGATTCAGATTATTAAAAAAACGGCATTTTTTTTAAATACATGCTTTATGGCGGTTTACGCCAGCCGCCAGGCTAGGGGCGGTTGCGCCTGTGACTACATGCCGAGCCTGCAGTGCCGCCCTAGTAGCGGCGGCAGTGAGGAGATGAGGGGAGAGAGCCGTGACGAGGAGCAGCCGGCCGGAAGTGCCGCATGCCCGGTGGAGCGGATAAGATGGAAGCCCTGCATATACTTTAACTATGGCGGGCTTGCCGCGATATCCGCTCCCCCTCCTCCTGGGTGCCCGGGATCTGGTGTCACACCCGGGGAACGGCCCAGATTTCAGTGCGGAGAGCCGGCGGGAGGAGGAGACAAGAGCCGAGCTGAAGGAGAGAGGCGCCGGGCTACACAGGAAGGAAGCTTCCCCGACCACAGACAACACGGCTCTGCCTGATCCTCTCACTGCATCCCCCGGACTTCTACCAGCAGCAGTGGCAACCACTTCTCACCCTCCCTGTCTGCCTGCTCCTCCCTCCTCCCTCCTTCCCACCGCCTTCATCTCCATCCTCCCTCCCTCCCTCCTTCCATCTCCATTCCTCCCTCCTTCCATCTCTATACAGAGCCCCATCCTCCCTTCCTCCTTCCATCTCCATCCTTCCATCTCCATACAGAGCCCTATCCTTCCATCTCTACACAGAGCCCCATCCTCCCTCCCTCCATCTCCATCCCTCCATCTTTCCATCTCCATACAGAGCCCCATCCTTCCATCTCTCCCTCTATCCTTCCATCTCCATACGGAGCCCCATCCTTCCATCTCTCCCTCTATCCTTCCGTCTCTATACAGACCCCATCCTTCCATCCCTCCATCCTTCCATCTTTATGCAGAGCCCCATCTTTCCATCTCTCCCTCTATCCTTCCGTCTCTATACAGACCCCATCCTTCCATCCCTCTATCCTTCCCTCTCCATCCTTCCATTTCCATCTCTCCCTCCCTCCATCATTCCATCTCCATCCATCCCTCCCTCCATCCTTTAATCTCTATACAGAGCCCCATCCTTCCATCTCTCCCTCCATCCTTCCATCCCTCTATCCTTCCCTCTCCATCCTTCCATTTCCATCTCTCCCTCCCTCCATCATTCCATCTCCATCCATCCCTCCCTCCATCCTTCAATCTCTGTATAGAGCCCCATCCTTCCATCCTTACCTCGATTCTTCCATCTCCATCCCTCCCTCCCTTCATACAACTCCATCCTTCCCTCCATCTTTCCATCTCCATCCCTCCATCTTTCTCTATACAGAGCCCCAGCCTTCCACTCTCTATCCTCCCATCTCTATACAGAGTCCCATCCTTCCATCCCTCCATCCTTCCATCTCTATACAGAGCCACATCCTCCCATCTCTCCCTCCATCCTTCTATCTCCATTCCTCCCTCCTTCCTTCCATCCCTCCATCTCTGTACAGAACCCCATCCTTCCATCTCCATCCCTCCCTCCTTCCATCTCCATCCCTCCCTCCTTCCATCTCCATCCCTCCCTCCTTCCATCTCCATCCCTCACTCCTTCCTTCCATCCCTCACTCCTTCCTTCCATCCCTCACTCCTTCCTTCCATCCCTCCATCTCTGTACAGAGCCCCATCCCTCCATCTCTCCAGCGCAACTCTTTTGGAGTAAAGTAATCACCAGCCGCTGGCTCAGGTATAGTGAAAACACAGGCAGCAATAAAACATTGACTCTGCTTTTAAGTTAATAGTGCATTGCACTGTGTACAGAGGGGGACACAGACGTGCAGGGGGGTACTGATATGTGGGGGGCAGGCGTGCAGGGGGGGACAGATATGTGTGTGGGGGGACAAACGCGCAGGGGGGTACTGATATGTGTGTGGGGTGGACAGATATGTGTGTGGGGGGCAGGCGTGCAGGGGGGGTACTGATATGTGGGGGGGGGGGGGGAGACATGCAGGGGGGTAATATGTGTGTGGGGGGGGGGGGGGACAGATGTGCAGGGGGTTACTGATATGTGTGTGTGGGTGACGGATGGACAGATATGTGTGTGGGCGGAGGTTTGCAGGAGGGTACAGAGGGGGAACATGTATGTGTGGGAGGGGGGCAGATGTGCAGGGGGTACAGAGGGGGAACAGATATCTGTGTGTGTGCAGGGGGGTACAGAGGGGGTGATGATCTGAGACCTGAAAATACAGGAATTGGGGCAATTTGAGGTGTGTAAGTTCAAGTCCACCTTTGTAAAAAAAAATGCAGATCTTTTTGCAGATACAAAAATGTGCATTTATTATTGTTTCTAGTAAGAACCTGTAAAGCATTGTCAGCGTATCTGTCTGCTTGTACAGACAGGCAGACTGTGGACCACGGCTGGCATGAGGAAGCGAGCTGGTGCCATCCACTTTTTGTCTTCGGGCCGTGTCCATGTGCAAGCCTGTGTACCACGGCTTTTTAGTGAGGGGCAGGGCGTGCGTGGGGGGGGGGCGCAAAATTAGGTATCGCCTAGGGTGTCAAAACTCCTTGCACCAGCCCTGTCTCCTGCTACTTGTTATCCCACAATGCATAACTCCTTAAAGGTAACTTGCGTATTTACAATGGTGTGGATAATGTTCCAGCGAGGGTAACCTGTCGTAAGGTTCTGACCCCGCTACATCATCAAATCATGTACAAGCTAAAATGCTGTTTTTTATATTCCTTGCATGTCCCCCTCGGATCTACAGCGACTGCACTTCCAAGTGCACTTTCAAGCGCACTTTGCACTTGTAGTGCAAAGTGGATTTGCCTTTTGTAAATACCCCCCTCTATCTTCTAAGCCCTCAATCACCAAAGACCTCTCCAGAATCAATCAATAAGATGACATAAATTATTTTTATGACAAAGATATGCAGAGAAGTTGTAGAACTGAGTCTTACCTTGTTTTACACATGTAGCTGGTGTTTGTCCAGGTGGAGTTCTTGTGCCAGCAATCTCTTCGCCAGTTGCATTAACACACCAGCAGTACCCGGTGCTGCCATGGCACTGCTGTGGTTGGTAACTGCCCTTTTCATCACACTGAGGAACAAAACCACCTATCACTTTCTTGTCTCCTCCCAGAGCTACCTGAAGTTCCTTCAAGCATTTTGGCAAGACTGTCAACATCTCTAGAGGAAAGATCAGAGATTACAGAGAACACACTCATAAGGGCATAAATGTCCAGATATAGCAGTAGTAAAATAAGAAACACTGCATTACTGCTGTGAAAACGTATTAAGGTGTATCCAAACCCATTGTTATATCTGTGTAATTTTAAAAAAGTTATTTTTTTTTTTTTAAACAAGCTGATTTAAATTAACCATTTGCTGCCCGGGCCAAATTTGGTATTTTTCACATACATGAAAAAGTCATATTTTTTTTGCTAGAAAATGACCGGTACGTAGAAACCTCAAACATTATATATATATATATATATATATATATATATATATATATATATATATATATATATATATATATATTCTGAAAGCAGAAGCCCTGTACAATGAAATGGTTGTTGTTGCATTGTTTCATGTGACACAATATTTGCGCACAAAGACAATATAATACCCAATTCTTTGGTAAAATATAAAAGATGATGTTGCGTTGAGTAAATAGATAAGAAACGTATCAAGATTAAAATTTGCATACGCCTGTGAAATGATAACAAATGACAACTAAACTTATCCATAGGCAAGTATTTTTTAGATTTAACTTTATTGCTATCACAATGATTGAGCAACAACCTTGCGATAGCTTGGGCAGTAACAGGTACTCTTTATGGAGAGATCAGGGGTCTATTAGACCTCAGTCCTAGCTCCTGGTTTGAGTGGCTGCTTCTGGCCAGGAAAGTGAGTGATGAAATCCACGTCACTTCTGGATTCATTCGTCACAGGGGAGAGGGAGGAGTATATGTTCCTTCCTCTCCTCTGTGGGCAGTCGACCCGTTTGCTGGTAATGATGCCTGGCTCCACAGTGGAAGAGAAGACACTGGGAACAGCAGCAGGCTGCAGTGGACGGCAGGACCATTTGCAATCACTTTAAACATGATAGGGTGGCTATAGAGCCGCTCAGGTCACATTGGCACTGTTCCATGGCACTGCTGTGCTTAGTAATTGCCCTTTTCATCACACCGTGGAATATGATGATCAATTATCTTTTTTGCCAGAGCTTCTTGACGCTCCTTCAAGCATTTTGTCAAGTCTATCAACATATACAGAAAAGATTAATGATAACCAAAGCTCTTTGCAAGGAAAATGTTCCAAATTTATGAACAGGCTTGGGAAATCTTGAATTGCTGTCAGGAGATGACAAAAGTCGCCAATCTGTAGACAACGAAGGGATAACCTTACCCCTAGAAAATAGTTTGAGCAGTTTGTAGAGCCAGTTGACCTTTTTATTATACTCAGGTGCAAAGACATGTATAGTATACCACTCTATTTTATTTACCTACAGAGTTTGGACATAATAACTGGTTTTAGGCACTGGAAAGTTAAAGAGAATTTATTTGGGCTTACAGGAGTAATAAAAAAAAACTTCAATAAAGAAGCAGTATTTAAAAAAAAAAAAAATATATATATATATATATATATATATATATATATATGTATATATATATATATATATATATATATATATATATAGGCATACCCCAGTATATATATATATATTTACAACCACTTTAAGTTTAATCTTTGCAACATTCTATTGAAAAATGTATTTTTTGTGTGTTTAAGCCCAGGTTCACACTGGGCTGCGGGAGTGAAGCCGTGCGAGTTCAGCTGAACTCGTATGATTCTACTCCCGCTGGCAGTCCTGATTTCGGCCTCGATTACAGAGACATCTGTGCAGGTTTCTGCACCGATGTCAATGTAAATCGTGCCGAAATCGCAAAAAGTAGTACAGAGACTACTTTTTGAAATCGGTGCAATGCCGCAGATGCAGCGTCGCACCGATTAGGACGGTGCCATTGCCGGCAATTTGCGGCAAATACCGCCGTTTTGACATGCGATTTGACATGCCAAATCGCATGTCAAAACGCACCAGTGTGAACCAGGGCTAAAGTTTATACATGAACAGGACTCTGCACTGGACACACCTGAACTAAATAATTTAGAGGAGTGTCCACATACTTTGGTCATATAGTAGGTGAGGTGGTCAGTAGGGATGAGCTCAGTCTTCAGTCAGAACAGAATTTCAGACCAAACACAGAGATGTATCTTGGCCTAGGCCGACAAGCGGGTGGCGGCCGCGTTTCGCCTTCCCCAATACAGAGGCAGCCACCCGCAGAGATTGCTTGCTGTGGAGCTGCCGCCTCCCGCGGGTGGCTGCCGTTCTGTTTGTGTCAATGTCACATGTCAATGTGCGGATACTGTGAGGAGTGACTGCCAATGCCGCTGTAGTGTCACAGTTTGCTGCCTATCCTAGAATGCTGCGGAAGTCACGTGGCGGCCAACTGCGCATGCGCGATGCGTTCCAAACGCAAGTGCGATGCGTTCCAATGGATTGACGACAGCCATATCTCAGCCCCCCCCCCCCCCAGAGTGCACTACAAGTCCCAGCATAGGAGACTGCCATATCTCACCCCCCCCCCCCAGAGTGCACTACAAGTCCCAGCATAGGCGGCTGCCATATCTCAGCCCCCCAGAGTGCACTACAAGTCCCAGCATAGGAGGCTGCCATATCTCAGCCCCCAGAGTGCACTACAAGTCCCAGCATAGGAGGCTGCCATATCTCAGCCCCCCAGAGTGCACTACAAGTCCCAGCATAGAAGTCTGCCATATTTCAGCCCCCCAGAGGTCCCAGCAGAGCAGGCTGCTCTTACAGATTAGGAGAAGGAGCTGGGGGGGGGGGAGTTGTACTGGGAGGGGAGAGAAGGAGGCACAGGTTTGAGATGAGGGGGTATTTTTTTTCTGAACGTGAGGATTTATGCTGGAAGGGGGAGATGGGGAGGATGTGTGCCGAGAGATGTAATTTATGCTGGGAAGGATGATATTCACTGGAAGGGGTTATATGAGGGTGAGGATTTGTGCTGAAAGGGGGTATTTTTGCTGCTAGGGGGAGATGGAGGAGGCGGGGGTCTGGAAGGGGTGTGGTTTACATATGATAGGGCGGGTATTAAATTGGAAGGGGTGTGGCTTTGACAGGAAGTGTGGGTCGTATTTAAATTAGGGGGTGCATGAATTTAGTCAGGCCTAGGGCAGCACAAAACCTAAATACACCTCTGACCAAACATGTGACCTAAAGCAAAAGTCGCATGATTGAGGGTTGTCCATACTATTGTCTTTGATTTTTGTAATTGGAAACTAGAGACTGCTCTCAATCATACAGACCATTTTATCAGTAATATGAGAGTATCTGAATGGCACAATTATGAAGCAGAGCTTCTGTATTTAGTAAGTAAATATGGCTATATATATTTGTTGACTGGGCTTGTGCACCTAAAACCAAGCTGAGTGGGCAAGCTTTGTCTTTATTTTTTCCTTTTCAAAGGAGTCTTTTGCAGGTCCATCCCAGGTCAACAACCTTTTTTTCAACAAGAACATTTATAAGGGGCTTTCCAGCTCTCTGATACACCTGAGTGACAACCTTTTTTCTTTCAGCTCGTGTGCCTAATAGGGATGAGCTTCAAGTTCGAGTCAAACTCATCTTCAACCCACATTGCCTGTTCGCCGAACAGCGAACAATTTGTGTTCACGGCAAATTCGAAAAGCCGCAGAACACCCTGGAAAAGTCTATGGGAGAAATCTAAAGTGCTAATTTTAAAGGCTTATATGCAAGTTATTGTCATAAAAAGTGTTTAGGGACCTGGGTCCTGCCCCAGGGGACATGTATCAATGCAAAAAAGGTTTTAAAAAAAGTCTGTTTTTTCGGGAACAGTGAATTTAATAATGCTTAAAGTGAAACAATAAAAGTGAAATATTCCTTTAAATTTCATACCTAGGGGGTGTGTAAAGTATGCCTGTAAAGCAGCGCTTGTTTCCCGTGCTTAGAACTGTCCCTGCACAAAGTGTCATTTCTGAAGGATAAAAAGTCATTTAAAATCACTGCTCCCGAAAAAAATGTAGTTTTTAAAACTTTTTTTTGCATTGATACATGTCCCCAGGAGCAGGACGCAGGTTTGCAAACACTTTTTAGGACAATAACTTGCATATTAGCCTTTAAAATTAGCACTTTAGATTTCAAACGTTCGAGTCCCCAAAGGGGTTCTAAAGTTCACACAAACTTTTGGTCTGTTCGCAGGTTCTGATGCGAACCGAACGGGGGGGGAGAGGGGGTTTGGCTCATCCCTAGTGCCTAATATGACTCTGTGTTCTGATTATGTGATTTTAAGGCTAGAGTGACAACAGGTGTAGGTGGTAGCACAAGAACTTGGCCTTTGGAAGAAGGAAGTATAATTTCCATATTGCCTGCAAGACAATGGGGGTTATTTACAAAAAGGAAAAGCCACTACAAATGCAAACGAGAAGTGCAAATTGCACTGACAGTGCACTTGGAATTGCAGTCGCTGTAAATCTGAGGGGTGGATCTAAAATGAGGGGAAGCTCTGCTGATTTTATCATGAAATCATGTGCAAGCTAAAATGCAGTTTTTTATTTTCCTTGCACGTCCCCCTCGGATCTACAGCGACTGCACTTCCAAGTGCACTTTCAAGCGCACGTTGCACTTGTATTGCAAAGTGAATTTGCCTTTTGTAAATAGCCCCCTCTATCTTCTAACCCCTCCCTCACCAAAGACCGCTCTAGAATCAATCAATGAGATGATATAAATAATTTTTATGACAAAGATATGCAGAGAAGTTGTAGAACTGAGTCTTACCTTGTTTTACACATGTAGCTGGTGTTTTTCCAGGTGGAGTTCTTGTGCCAGCAATCTCTTTGCCAATTGCACTAACACACCAGCAGTACCCGGTGCTGCCATGGCACTGCTGTGGTTGGTAACTGCCCTTTTCATCACACTGAGGAACAAAACCACCTATCACTTTCTTGTCTCCTCCCAGAGCTACCTGACGTTCCTTCATGCATTTTGGCAAGACTGTCAACATCTCTAGAGGAAAGATCAGAGATTACAGAGAACACATTCATAAGGGCATAAATGTCCAGAAATAGCAACAGTAAAATAAGGAACACTGCATTACCGCTGTGAAAAAGCATTAAGGTGTATCTAAACCCTCTGTTATATCTGTGTAATTTTAAAAAGTTATTTATTTATTTTTAAAAACAAGCTGATTTAAATTAACCATTTGCTGCCCGGGCCAAATTTGGTATTTTTCACATACATGAAAAAGTAAAAAAAAAATTGCTAGAAAATGACCGGTACTTAGAAACCTCAAACATTATATATATATATATATATATATATATATATATATATATATATATATATATATATATATTCTGAAAGCAGAAGCCCTGTACAATGAAATAGTTGTTGTTGCATTTTTTCATGTGACACAATATTTGCGCAGCGAAAATTCTAATTTTCAGGGGAAAATACACGTATTCATTTTTGTGCACACAAAGACAATATAATACCCAATTCTTTGGTAAAATACAAAAGATGATGTTGCGTTGAGTAAATAGATAAGAAACGTATCAAGATTACAATTTGAATATGCCTGTGAAATGATAACAAATGACAGCAACTAAAATTATCTATAGGCAACTCTTTTTTAGATTTAACTTTATTGCTATCACAATGATTGCGATAGCTTGGGCAGTAACAGTTCTATTAGACCTCAGTCCTCCCTCCTGGTTTGAGTGGCTGCTTCTGGCCAGGAAGGTGAGTGATGAAATCCACGTCACTTCTGGATTTATTCGTCACAGGGGAGAGGGAGGAGTATATGTTCCTTCCTCTCCTCTGTGGGCAGTCGACCCGTTTGCTTGTAATGATGCCTGGCTCCACAGTGGAAGAGGAGACACTGAGAACAGCAGCAGGCTGCAGTGGAAGGCAGGACCATTTGTAATCACTTTAAACATGATAGGGTGGCTATAGAGCCGCTCAGGTCACATTGGCACTGTGCCATGGCACTGCTGTGTTTGGTAATTGCCCTTTTCATCACACCGTGGAATATAATGACCAATTATCTTCTTTGCCAGAGCTTCTTGACGCTGCTTCAAGCATTTTGACAAGTCTGTCAACATACACAGTTGAGCAGTTTGTAGAGCCAGTTGACCTTTTTATTATACTCATGTGCAAAGACATTTATAGTATACCACCACTCTATTTTATTTCCCTACAGAGCTTGGTCATCGTAACTGGTTTTAGGCACTGGGACTGCATTGGAGACATGCTGGACTGCATTGGAGAAGTTTCAAAATTTCTCCAGCAATTCTGCCCCATTTCCAGGTGGAGTTCTAGATGTGTCGGAACTTGGGAAGGCAATTTGCAATGCAGTTACAGCTTCGAAAGTACAGAGTGGCAATGGAAAGACCGTAAAAAGGAGAATAAGAAGGGGTTTCTGGAAAATAGATGATGCTAAAGATTCTTTTTGATGTCTACATGCACCTGGGTTATTTTTCAAATTGATCCCTGTTCCTGTGGAGTCCTGAGGATCTTAGGTCCAGGCTGTACATAGGGTCACACAACTCTTCTTCATTTTGGTGCTATTCCTTGCCAGTTCTAAACCCCATCCCCTACCACCCAACTGTCAAAAGTCAAAGCTTATACGATCCACTGAAGCTTGTGCATCTGATAGTTTAGCAAAAAGGCCAGAGCTTGTGAGAGGCGCTTGTGATGAACCCTAAAGTTGGCCATACATTGAAGAACACTTTTTACCATCATTCATGAAGGTAAAAAAAAAAAAAAAACTTCACCTTTTACAACCACTTTAAGTTTAATCTTTGCAACATTCTATTGCAGCCATTCTCAACCAGGGTTCAGTGGAACCCTGGGGTTCCTTCAGAGGTGGCTAGGGGTTCCTTGAGCTGTGGCCGATGAACCACCTATTTGATGATGCTTACAGAGTTCAAGGTTCAGCACCACTTAGCAAAGCCAGCAGCATGATATCAAATATCTTTTTAGCTGTCTTTAAGGGTGTCATTCTGAGCACCACGTTAAGGGGGACATTCTTCCTATTGATCACCAATATAAGGTATATTGTTCCTATTGAACCCTGTTAAATTGTTTTTAGTAAGAGTTCCTTAAACAATGAACATTATTTTTGGGGTTCCTCTAGGGTGAAAAGGTTGAGAAAGCCTGTTCTATTGAAACATTTATTTTTTGTGTGTTTAAGTTTATACATACATGAACAGGACCCTACGCTGGACACACCTGGACTCAATCATTTAGAGGAGTGTCCACATACTTTTGGTCATATAGTATATAAGGTCAGTGGTGTATTTAGGTTTTGTGCTGCCCTAGGCCTGACTAAACTTGCACACCCCCTAATTTATATATGACCCACCCCTTCCTATCAAGACTACACCCCTTCCTTTTTAAGACCCGCCCTGTCATCTTCATGGGAGGTGGACAGAGGGACACTATGGGAAGAGGACAACGGGATGCAGTGGGATGAGGACAGAGGGACACAGTGGGATGAGCACAGAGGGACACCATGGGAAGGGGACAGAGGGATGCCATGAGGAGGGGACAGAGGGATGCCATGGGGAGGGGACAGAGGGACACAGTGGGATGAGGACAGGGGGCGCCATGGGGGGGTAGAGGGACACCATGGGGAGGGGACAGATTGACACAGTGGGATTAGGACAGGGGAATGCTGTGGGGGGGGAGACAGAGGGACGCCATGGAGACAGGGGGACGCCATGGGGAGGGGACAGAGGGACGCAGTGAGATGAGGACAGAGAGACAGGGTAGAATGAGGACAGGGGGACAGGGTAGGATGAGGGCAGAGGGACAGGGTGGGATGAGGACAGAGGGACACGGTTGGATGAGGACAGGGGGACACGGTGGGATGAGGACAGAGGGACACGGTGGGGTGAGGACAGAGGGACATGGTGGGATGAGGACAGAGGGACAGGGTGGGATAAGGACAGAGGGACAGGGTGGGATAAGGACAGAGGGACAGGGTGGGATAAGGACAGAGGGACAGGGTAGGTTAAGGACAGAGGGACAGGGTGGGATGAGGACAGAGGGACGAGGGCAGAGGGACGGGGTGGGGTGAGGACAGAGGGACAAGAACAGAGGGACAGGGAGGGATCAGGACAGAGGGACAGGGTGGGATGAGGACAGAAGGACAATGACAGAGGGACAGGGTGAGATGAGGACAGAGGGACAGATGGGATGAGGACAGAGGGACACAGTGGCATATTTTAATTTGGGGGGGGGGGTATGGGGATATGTGCTGCGGAGTGATTTGGGAGGGGAGAGGATATGTGCTAGTGGGGGGAGGGGAGAGGATATGTGCTAGTAGGTGGGGATCAGACCCCCCACTAGCACATATCCTCTTCCTTCCCAAATCACTCCCCAGCACATATCCCCATACCCCCCTATCCCCTCCCATCACTCCATGTGTGCACCTCTTATCTGCCCCCCCCCTTGCACATACCAGCAGCGCGGCTCTCTCCCTCTCACTGAAATTGTGTCTCTCCTTGGCTCCTCCTGGCTGTGTACACAGAAACATTAGAGCCGAGGGGGAGGAGGAGCCGAAGAGTTAGGGTTGCCACCTCATCCCTTTAAACCCGAACACATATTAATCACACAGGTTCTGTGGCTAATTAGGGTGGTAATTAAACTCACTTGGTGACTTCTCTGCATTAAATCAGCCTCAGAACCTGTGTAATTCATATTTGTTCGGGTTTAAAGGGATGAGGTGGCAACCCTACGAAGAGTGTGTGCAGATGTTCGGCCACTAACGGTGCGGTTTTACCCCCCGTGCTAGCAGCTGAAAAATGGTTAATACCACTGGCAATGCGCCTCTGCAGAGGCGCATTGCTGGCGGTATAGCCGCGGTGTCCCATTGCTTTCAATGGGCAGGAGTGGTGGAGGAGCGGTAATCACACTGCTCCTTTACCACCCCAAAGATGCGGCTAGCAGGATGTCATGGATCTTGAGATATTAAAGTGTTTCTACTTGACATCTGTTACACAGGAGAGGGACATTCAATGCAAGGACACCGGCTTTTGAAATGCTAAGTGGAACCAGCTTGTGAAATACCTTTTATTGTGTTCTGCAGGTTAAGAGCGGGTGTTGGAGCCAGTCCGTCTGGCTAGAATTAGGGAATTGAAGGTTAATTGAATCTATTATGTATGTTTGAAGATGTATGTGTTTACGCTAAGGGACTTTGTATTGTTCTAAAGGTTAGAAGCCTGTCAGCTGTATTGAATTAGCATTCTATTGTCTAAAAGGAATGTAACCTCTCAGAGGTAGTAATTAAGTAGACCGGGTTATTGTGTACATTGATTACCCCCTGGGGCTTCTGTCTCAATACACAAGTCTTTCTATCCAAGCTATTGGACCAATCCCTGTTGACTATTTCAAGTCCTCATTTGCATGGTCAAGGAGGACCTGAGTGAAGACTGCATACTTTACAATTGACCAATAGGAAAGCGGTTGTTGGGAGTGGGATGTTCCAAATTCTGTATAAAAGTGTGCTGTGTACTTGAAAATAAAGAGTCCTGTTTGAACTTATATACAGCCTGCCTGGTGTTTGTTCTTAATGGGTCTGAACGGCACATAGCTGTAGTTCGGACCCCGGAACCTTGGATTACTGGACCATCAGACGCTGCAATCTGCAAGCTGACTCACTGGTAGCAGAGGAGTGTCGGGAGAGCAGGACCTGGGCGAGCAAGGGGTCTCGTCACATTGGTTGGCAGCGGTGGGATTTGCTCTCCAGTTACTGGGACAACTCCAAACCACCACCATGAATGACCAGCTATGCAGCCTGCAGGAGAACCATGCTAAAAGACTTGCTTGAGAGCCGTGGAGGGACCGGTGGGAAGAACAAGGCCACCCTGATCATTGCGCTAGCCGAGATGGATCAGAGGGATGGTGATGCAGGACCACGGTCAGTTGAAGACTTGTTCCAGCAACGAGTTCGACAACGGTTGGCATTATATGGTACTAACCCGTCAGAGACCGTCATACAGGAGGCCATTAGAGACATCCAGCAACAGGATAAGCGGCAACAGAGAGAACGAGAGCGGCAAGAGGAGCTGGAGACCGCCTACAGACAGCTGCTAGACTCTGCTCAGCAGCAGGGTGGGGCTCCCGTTGCTCGGGACTTTCTGGGAGAAATAGCAGACAGTCAAAAAGATGAGGAGCAAATGGGGCCAGGGGTGACCCTATGTTTTCCCGTCCTAACCGCACTGGAAGAAGCAGCGATGATACAGAGGGCACTGCGAGCGCTAGAATGCCAGAACGCACCAGAGGTCCCCCAGGCAGCGAGACAACTTAATAGCATGAAGGTCTCAGAAAGGGGAGTTGAGACAGCCGCTGGAAGGCTGGGAAATGATGCTCAGCAGCAAGTCCAGAGTATCTCATCGGGTGCCCCAGCAGAAGCGCTGGCTACAGGGCAGAGTGCCTCTGGCATCTGCCCAGCATCAGAAAAAGAGGTGGATCCGGAGAGTCTGAGAGAGGATCTGCGTGAGCTGTTGCCTCAACAGCAGATATCCCCACCGGGAGTAGAGGAAGCAATTCTCCCTCCCCAGCAATTGGACACTACCCCAATGTTCATCCCCCCAGCAGAAGTGCTGGCAACAGGGCAGAGTGCTAGCAATCTCTGCCCAGCACCGGAACCAACTGTGGAGTTCCAGGGAGCCGGGGAAGTTGGCCCCCCTCCCCAGCAACAAGCTGAGGTAGTAAAGCTGTTACTCCCAGCTGAATCACTGGCAGCAGGGCAGGATGCTACTGGCTGCTGCACACCACTACAGCTTGAGCGGATATCGGTGGATGGGACTGTGGTCTCCACTCACAGCAGCCCAGCGGAAGAGCTGGCAACAGAGCAGAGTGCCCCGGGCCTCTGCTCTCAACTAACAGGAGAGGGGGTTCCTGTGGTAGTGGATGGGACTCTGATCTCCACTGACACAACCCCAGAAAATGGTGCGGCACTGAGACAGGAGGATGTCGGCTTTGCTTTGCAAGCACCGGGGGATTTTCACCTAGCATCAGTGGATGGGACTTCAGTCTCCACTGGTATACCCCAGGAATGGTGGCCAGTTGGCCCAGATCCCCAACAACATGATGAACTGAGCCCAGCCAGCCTGTCTTCTCTCCAGCGGCTGAAAGGACTCCAGGGAGAAGGGCCAGTCCAGGCCTCTCCCCAGCGGCAGGCGTGTTCTCTGAGAGAGGCAGAGATTGGCTGGGTGAGTAATGCTCTGTTTGGGACAAGGTATCTGGGGTACTGGGTGGGTACCGGAATTGGGATCTCTCCCAGTGTTAGTCTCCTGCCAAAGGGGGAAATGTGTGACAGACCTAGCCGGGACAGGGGCTTTTGGAGAGGACTGAATGTGAGCCTCTTGCCATCCGATTATGGGCCAGGACCTCAAAACAGGAAGGCAGATGGGTCATCCCAGCAGACCGTCCTGGAACTTTAAGACTACTTTTCCAACATCCTCGAGTTGACCCGTTTGGGTCCCACTGCGGCTGTTGGACTGTTTCCCAGGGGAAGTAATGTCATGGATCTTGAGATATTAAAGTGTTTCTACTTGACATCTGTTACACAGGAGAGGGACATTCAATGCAAGGACACCGGCTTTTGAAATGCTAAGTGGAACCAGCTTGTGGAATACCTTTTATTGTGTTCTGCAGGTTAAGAGCGGGTGTCGGAGCCAGTCCGTCTGGCTAGAATTGGGGATTGAAGGTTAATTAAATCTATTATGTATGTTTGAAGATGTATGTGTTTACGCTAAGGGACTTTGTATTGTTCTAAAGGTTAGAAGCCTGTCAGCTGTATTGAATTAGCATTCTATTGTCTAAAAGGAATGTAACCTCTCAGAGGTAGTAATTAAGTAGACCGGGTTATTGTGTACATTGATTACCCCCTGGGGCTTCTGTCTCAATACACAAGTCTTTCTATCCAAGCTATTGGACCAATCCCTGTTGACTATTTCAAGTCCTCATTTGCATGGTCAAGGAGGACCTGAGTGAAGACTGCATACTTTACAATTGACCAATAGGAAAGCGGTTGTTGGGAGTGGGATGTTCCAAATTCTGTATAAAAGTGTGCTGTGTACTTGAAAATAAAGAGTCCTGTTTGAACTTACATACAGCCTGCCTGGTGTTTGTTCTTAATGGGTCTGAACGGCACATAGCTGTAGTTCGGACCCCGGAACCTTGGATGACTGGACCATCAGACGCTGCAATCTGCAAGCTGACTCACTGGTAGCAGAGGAGTGTCGGGAGAGCAGGACCTGGCGAGCAAGGGGTCTCGTCACACAGGACTTTTGGAGCAGTCCTGCTAGCGCACCGCTCCAGTGTGAAAGCCCTCAGCCTGCAAACCGCCCCAATGTGAAAGGGGTCTAAGAGTATCTGAAAGTAACAATCAGGAAGCAGAGCTTCTGTATTTAGTAAGTAAATATGGCTATATATATTTGTTGACTGGGCTTGTGCACCTAAAACCAAGCTGAGTGGGCAAGCTTTCTCTTTATTTTTTCCTTTTCAAAGGAGTCTTTTGCAGGTCCATCCCAGGACAACAATCCTTTTTTCAACAAGAACATTTATAAGGGGCTTTCCAGCTCTCTGATACACCTGAGTGACAACCTTTTTCCTTTCAGCTCGTGTGCCTAATATAACTCTGTGTTCTGATTTTGTGATTTTAAGGCTAGAGTGACAACAGGTGTAGGTGGTAGCACAAGAACTTGGAAGAAGGAAGTATAATTTCCATATTGCCTGCAAGACAATGGGGGCTATTTACAAAAGGCAAATCCACTTTACACTACAAGTGCAAACTAGACGTGCAAATTGCACTGATAGTGCACTTGGAATTGCAGACGCTGTAAATCTGAGGGGTGGATCTGAAATGAGGGGAAGCTCTGCTGATTTTATCATGAAATCATGTACAAGTTAAAATGCTGGTTTTTATCCTCCTTGCATGTCCCCCTCGGATCTACATCGACTGCACTTCCAAGTGCACTTTCAAGCGCACTTTGCACTTGTATTGCAAAGTGGATTTTGCCATTTGTAAATAGCCCCCTCTATCTTCTAACCCCTCCCTCACCAAAGACCTCTCCAGAATCAATCAATGAGATGATATAAATTATTTTTATGACAAAGATATGCAGAGAAGTTGTAGAACTGAGTCTTACCTTGTTTTTTACATGTAGCTGGTGTTTGTCCAGGTGGAGTTCTTGTGCCAGCAATCTCTTCGCCAATTGCACTAACACACCAGCAGTACCCGGTGCTGCCATGGCACTGCTGTGGTTGGTAACTGCCCCTTTCATCACACTGAGGAACAAAACCACCTACTACTTTCTTGTCTCCTCCCAGAGCTACCTGACGTTCCTTCAAGCATTTTGGCAAGACTGTCAAAATCTCTAGAGGAAAGATAAGAGATTACAGAGAACACACTCATAAGGGCATAAATGTCCAGCCGTAAAATAAGAAACACTGCATTACTGCTGTGAAAACGTATTAAGGTGTATCTAAACCCTTTGTAACATCTGTGTAATTTTAAAAAGTTATTTCTTTTTTTATAAAACAAGCTGATTTAAATTAACCATTTGCTGCCCGGGCCAAATTTGGTATTTTTCACATACATGATAAAGTCAGATCTTTTTTTGCTAGAAAATTACCAATACTTAGAAACCTCAAACATTATATATATATATATATATATATATATATATATATATATATATATATATATATATATATATATATATATATATATATATATATATATATATTCTGAAAGCAGAAGCCCTGTACAATGAAATGGTTGTTGTTGCATTTTTTCATGTGACACAATATTTGCGCAGCGAAAATTCAAACACAAATTTTCAGGGAAAAATACACGTATTCATTTTTGTGCACACAAAGACAATATAATACCCAATTCTTTGGTAAAATATAAAAGATGATGTTGCGTTGAGTAAATAGATAAGAAACGTATCAAGATTAAAATTTGCATACGCCTGTGAAATGATAACAAATGACAGCAACTAAAATTATCTATAGGCAACTCTTTTTTAGATTTAACTTTATTGTTATCACAATGATTGCGATAGCTTGGGCAGTAACAGGTACTCTTTATGGAGAGATCAGGGGTCTATTAGACCTCAGTCCTCCCTCCTGGTTTCAGCGGCTGCTTCTGGCCAGGAAAGTGAGTGATGAAACCCACGTCATTTCTGGAGTATATGTTCCTTCCTCTCCTCTGTCGGCAGTCGACCCGTTTGCTTGTAATGATGCCTGGCTCCACAGTGGAAGAGGAGACACTGGGAAAAGCAGCAGGCTGCAGTGGAAGGCAGGACCATTTGTAATCACTTTAAACATGATAGGGTGGCTATAGAGCCACTCAGGTCACATTGGCACTGTGCCATGGCACTGCTGTGTTTGGTAATTGCCCTTTTCATCACACCGTGGAATATAATGACCAATTATCTTCTTTGCCAGAGCTTCTTGACGCTGCTTCAAGCATTTTGACAAGTCTGTCAACATACACAGTTGAGCAGTTTGTAGAGCCAGTTGACCATTGTATTATACTCATGTGCAAAGACATTTATAGTATACCACCACTCTATTTTATTTCCCTACAGAGTTTGGTCATCGTAACTGATTTTAGGCACTGGGAGAGAATTTATTTGGGATTACAGAAGTAATAAAAAATAAGCTCCAATAAAGAAGCAGTATTTCAAAAATAATATATATATATATGTGTGTGTATATATAGTTGTCTAGTATAATAGGGCTCCAATTGGAGTTATACTGAACTTTTAAGAAACTTACTGTAGGTGCTAACATGCTGGACTGCATTGGAGAAGTTTAAAAATTTCTCCAGCAATTCTGACCCATTTCCAGGTGGAGTTCTAGATGTGTCGGAACTTGGGAAGGCAATTTGCAATGCAGTTACAGCTTCGAAAGTACAGAGTGGCAATGGAAAGACCGTAAAAAGGAGAATAAGAAGGGGTTTCTGGAAACTAGATGATGCTAAAGATTCTTTTTGATGTCTGCATGCACCTGGGTTATTATTCAAATTGATCCCTGTTCCTGTGGCGTCCTGAGGATCTTAGGTCCAGGCTGTACATAGGGTCACACAACTTTTCTTAATTTTGGGATTATTCCTTGCCAGTGCTAAACCCCATCCCCTACCACCCAACTGTCAAAAGTCAAAGCTTATACTATCCACTGAAGCTTGTGCATCTGATAGTTTAGCAAAAAGGCCAGAGCTTGTGAGAGGCGCTTGTGATGAACCCTAAAGTTGGTCATACATTGAAGAACACTTTTTACCATCATGCATGAAGGTAAAAAAAAAACTTCACCTTTTACAACCACTTTAAGTTTAATCTTTGCAACATTCTATTGCAGCCATTCTCAACCAGGGTTCCGTGGAACCCTGGGGTTCCTCCAGAGGTGGCTAGGGGTTCCTTGAGCTGTGGCCGATGAACCACCTATTTGATGATGCCTACAGAGTTCAAGGTTCAGCACCACTTAGCAAAGCCAGCAGCATGACATCAAATATCTTTTTAGCTGTCTTTAAGGGTGGCATTCTGAGCACCACGTTAACCCCCCCCGGCGGAATTCCAGAGTCTGGCTCGGGGTGGTATTTCATTACCAAAAGCGGTAACCCCGAGCCAGACTCGGGATCGCCTCGCAGCAGCCACAGGTATGGTTTACTTACCTTGTCCCTGGATCCTGCGATGCTGCTGCGCTGTGTGATCGAGCGGTGTCTCCTCGTTCGATTTACAGTGTCCCCGTGTGCCGCCTTGCTCCGTTCCCTGCGACGTTACGACGCACGGGGGCGGAGAACGGCGCTAAATTCAAAAAAGTAAACAAACACAATACATACAGTATACTGTAATCTTACAGATTACAGTACTGTATGTACAAAAATACACACCCCCTTTGTCCCTAGTGGTCTTCCTAGTGTCCTGCATGTACTTTTATATAATAAAAACTGTTCTTTCTGCCTGGAAACTGGAGATTGTCCATAGCAACCAAACAGAGTCCCTTTATGTCAAAAGTGGTTTTGGACCAGTTAGAAAACAGCGAAAATAAATTATAATCACTTGCAGAATTGAGAGATAGCGATTTGTGGGGAAATTCGTCATAAAAAAATAAAAGTAATGACAGCGACAATTCTGCAACTGAGCAAATTTCAGTAATTTTGAGTTGATTACATTATTAAATAATTTTTAATATAATTATATTATTATTTGTTATAATTATTTATAATATTATAATTTATGATTTTGTTTTTCAAACGTTTTCATACCGAGATGTCTACTAGACTCTTGTTCGGACAGATTTAAGTGAGTTATTCCTAAGAATTACAGGCCTACAATGTAAAACACCAAATTTCCTTGCAAAATAATGGTACCACTTTCAGTGCCTAAAGAAAGAAAGCCTGTTCTATTGAAACATTTCTATTTTGTGTGTTTAAGTTTATACATTCATGAACAGGACTGTACACTGGACACACCTGGACTCAATAATTTAGAGTGTCCACATACTTTTGGTCATATAGTAGGTATGGTCAGTGGTGTATTTAGGTTTTGTGCTGCCCTATAGGCCTGACTAAACTTGCACACCCCCTAATTTATATATGACCCACCCCTTCCTGTCAAGACCACACCCCTTCCTTTTTAAGACTCGCCCTGTCATCTTCATGGGAGGAGGACAGAGTGACACCATGGGAAGAGGACAGCGGGCACCAGTGGGGGGGGGATAGAGGGACGCCACGGGGAAGGGACAGAGGGATGCCATGGGGAGGGGACAGAGGGACACAGTGGGATGAGGACAGGGGAACGCCATGGGGAGGAGACAGAGGGACACCATGGGGACAGGGGGACGTCATGGGGAGGGGACAGAGGGATGCAGTGAGATGAGGACAGAGGGACACGGTGGGATGAAGACAGAGGGACAAGGTGGGATGAGGACAGAGGGACAGGGTGGGATAAGGACAGAGGGACAGGGTGGGATGAGGACAGAGGTGGGGTGAGGACGGAGGGACAGGGTGGGATGAGGACAGAGGGACAAGGGCAGAGGGACAGGGTGGGATGAGGACATAGGGTCAGGGTGGGATGAGGACAGAGGGACAGGGTGGGATGAAGACAGAGGAACAAGGACAGAGGGACAGGGAGGGAGGAGAACAGAGGGACAAGGACAGAGGGACAGGGTGGGATGAGGACAGAGGGACAAGGGCAGAGGGACAGGGTGGGATGAGGACATAGGGTCAGGGTGGGATGAGGACAGAGGGTCAGGAACAGAGGGACAGGGTGGGATGAAGACAGAGGAACAAGGACAGAGGGACAGGGAGGGAGGAGAACAGAAGGACAAGGACAGAGGGACACAGTGGCATATTTTAATTTGGGGGGTATGGGGATATGTGCTGGGGAGTGATTTGGGAGGGGAGAGGATATGTGCTAGTGGGGGAAGGGGAGAGGATATGTGCTAGTAGGGGGGATCAGACCCCCCACTAGCACATATCCTCTTCCCTCCCAAATCACTCCCCAGCACATATCCCCATACCCCCTATCCCCCTCCCATCACTCCCTGTGCACCTCTTATTTGCCCCCCTGCACATACCAGCAGCGCGGCTCTCTCCCTCTCACTGAAATTGTGTCTCTTCTCGGCTCCTCCTGGCTGTGTACACAGGAACATTAGAGCCGAGGGGGAGGAGGAGCCGAAGAGTGTGAGCGGATGTCAGTGGAGAGAGGGATGGCTGCTCTGGAAAGCCGATCACCGCTGTGGGACCCCGGGTGGCAGATGTCCCGGGTGCCTGCACTAGCGCATCATAGACTGAGCAATTACCGAAAAATCAGTGCCGAAACTTGTCGTGGCACTGAGCTCCGGGATTCAGCTGTGCGGCCCTCCGTGCGGGAGGAGGGGGGGTTCGCGGGGGGGTTGGCTTTTTTGCCACCCCCGCAAAGTGCCGGCCTAGGCCATAATACAGCACTGGGTGAGGTGTTCAGTAGGGATAAGCTCAGTCTTCAGTCTGAACAGAAGTTCGGACCAAACATGTGACCTAAAGTCACATGATTGAGGGCTGTCCATATTGTGTGTGTTTTTTGTAATTGGAAACTGAAGACTGCTCTCAATCCTACAGAGCATTTCATCAGTAGCATAAGGCCCCTTTCACACTGGGGCGGGAGGTGCGGTGGCAGTAAAGTATTTTTAGAGGCGCTTTACCGTCGGATTTGCGGGGGTATTCGGCCACTAGCGGTGCGGTTTTACCCCCCCCCCACTAGCAGCCGAAAAAGGGTTAATACCGCTGCCAATGCACCTCTGTAGAGGCGCATTGCTGTCGGTATAGCCGCAGTGTCCCATTGCTTTCAATGGGCAGGAGGAGCGGTAATCACACCGCTTCTTCACTGCCCCGTCCTGCTAGTGCACGGCTCCAGTGTGAAAGCCCTTGGCCTGCAAACCGCCCCAGTGTGAAAGGGGTCTAAGAGTATCTGAAAGCAACAATCAGGAAGCAGAGCTTCTGTTATTAGTAAGTAAATATGGCTATATATATTTGTTGACTGGGCTTGTGCACCTAAAACCAAGCTGAGTGGGCAAGCTTTCTCTATAATTTTTCCTTTTCAAAGGAGTCTTTTGCAGGTCCATCCCAGGTCAACAACAGAACCATTTTCCTATCAGCTGGTGTGCCTAATATGACTCTGATTATGTTATTTTAACCACTTCATTACTGGGCACTTAAACCCCTTTCGTGCCCGCCCAGACCAATTTTCAGCTTTCAGCGCTGACACATTTTGAATGACAATTGCGCGGTCATACAACACTGTACCCAAATTATATTTTTTAATTTTTTCCCCACAAATAGAGCTTTCTTTTGGTGGTATTTGATCACCTCTGCGATTTTTATTTTTTGCGCTATAAACAAAAAAAAAAAAACATTTGGAAAAAAAACACAATATTTTTTACTTTTTGTTATACTAATATCCAATTTAAAAAAAAAAAAAAAAAATTCCCTCGGTTTAGGCCGATACGTATTCTTCTACATATTTTTGTTAAAAAACAAATCACAATAAGCGTATATTGATCGGTTTGCGCAAAAGTTATAGCGCCTACAAAATAGGGGATAGATTTATGATTTTTTTTTTTTACTAGTAATGGCTTCGATTTGCGATTTTTTTTGTCAGGCCTGCGATATTGCGGCGGACGTATCGGACACTTTTGACACAATTTTGGGACCATTCACATTTATACAGCGATCAGTGCTATAAAAATGCACTAATTACTGTATAAATGTGACTGGCAGTGAAGGGGTTAAGACTAGTAGGTGAGGAAGGGGTTAAATGTATTCCCTCATTGTGTTCTTACTGTGTGGGGGGAGGGGGGTGACTGGGGGAGGTGACCGATGCTGTGTCCCTATGTAAAGGGACATAGATCGGTCTCCTCTCTCCCTGACAGCACGTGGAGCTCTGTGTTTACACACAGAGCTCCACGTCCTGATGTGTTACCGACGATCGTGTGTGTCTGGCGGACATCACGCCCGCCAGGCACTCGCATCGGCTCCCGAGCGATGCGCCGGGCACGTTGTTTCCCCGCTGCGCGCACGGGGAACAACAACAACAGGACGTCCAGGGACGTCCACCCGGCACTTGAGAGCCGCGCTGTGGACGTCTTTTGTCCATAGCGCGGATCCCAAGTGGTTAAGGCTAGAGTGAAGGTGGTATCACAAGAACTTGGCCTTTGTAAGAAGGAAGTATAATTCCCATATTGCCTGCAAGACAATATCTTCTAAGCCCTCACTCACCAAAGAACTCTCCATAGTCAATCAATAGGATGATATAAATTATTTTTATGACAAAGATATGAAGAGAAGTTGTAGAACTGAGTCTTACCTTGTTTTACACATGTAGCTGGTGTTTGTCCAGGTGTAGTTCTTGTGCCAGCAATCTCTTCGCCAATTGCACTAACACACCAGCAGTTCCCGGTGCTGCCATGACACTGCTGTGGTTGGTAACTGCCCTTTTCATCACACTGAGGAACAAAACCACCTACTACTTTCTTGTCTCCTCCCAGAGCTACCTGACGTTCCTTCAAGCATTTCGGCAAGTCTGTCAACAAATACAGGAAAGATCAGAGATTACAGAGAACACACTCATAAGGGCATAAATGTCCAGAAATAGTAGCAGTAAAATAAGGAACAATGCATTACTGCTGTAAAAAAGTCATTGGACATCGTCTGAGGTACCTCAGACGTCCAATGACGAAACGCGTAAGACAGGACTTGGTACACATTTACGTCACTTCCGGAAACTTCCAGTTTTTGCACTGTGGTCTGTGGAACACACACCGTCCAGACCCGTAATTTGTTTACACGCTTGTACGAATCAAGGCATTTGGAGCTCCTTATTTTAAAGAGTCCTTTTTTATTTGAAAATAAATGTTATTTTAACTGGATTTATGCCATTGAGTGCCCGTTTTTTCAGTTTTATGTGGACACCCACAAACAATGCTAAGGAGTAGGAGGTCATATCTATCGCTTGGATACCGGGACCAGAGGCATATCTGATTATACGCTCTTCACCCCTGCAGGGGTAGGGGTTTCTGGTGAGTGCATAAACAAAAAGGGGCGCACGGAGAAGTTTTCTTGCACAGCAATTGCATTAAGTGTCACCATTGCATTTTGCACAAGTCACGTTGGGAGAAACTATGGACATGTATTGCAGATAGTTATCTTCTATTACAGTTTTGGACTTCTATATTGATTTTTTTTTTGTTTTTATAAAAGGAGCTTTTTCCACTTGATTGACTAAAGTTTTCTATTATTACATATTGGATATAACAGACATATGTTTATTTCATAGGATCACTAATATATTTTTTGTAAAATGACGTATATTTTTTAGCAATCTATAACATATCACAGTTATTAGAACACATGATTTTTATTACTGTATTTAATGGCGTATAACACTCACTTTTTTACTCTGAAAATAGAGGGTAAACTGTGCCTGCGTGTTACACGCAGGGGGCTGTGGAAAGTTTTTTTCTGAAACTTCCCTCTTATACCGCGTACACACGATCGGTTCGTCTGATGAAAACGGTCTGACGGTGAAAAAACTTAGAACCTGTTTTAAAATTATCTGATGGTTAAAAAAACGATAGAAAAAAACGATCGTCTGTGGGGTAATCCATTGGTTAAAAATCAACGCATGCTCAGAATCAAGTCGACGCATGCTCGGAAGCATTGAACTTAATTTTTCTCAGCACGTCGGTGTGTTTTACGTCACCGCGTTCTGACACAATCAGTTTTTTAACTGATGGTGTGTGGGCAAGACTGATGAAAGTCAGCTTCATTGGATATCTGATGAAAAAATCAATTTTTATGGGATGAACCGATCGCATGTACAGAACATTAAAGTTAGGGTGCGTGTTATACGCCTGTGCGTGTTAGTAGAGGCCCTGCAGAATGAAATAGTTGCTGATATAATTTTTAATGCCACACAATATTTGCGCAGTCAAATCAAACACAAAATTTGAGGTAAAAATACACATATGAATTTTAGTGCACACAAACACAATATCCACATTTTTGGTATAACATTTTAGGGTCACACAACTTTTCTTCATTTTGGGACTATTCCTTGCCAGTGCTAAACCCCATCCCCTACCACCCAACCGTCAAAAGTCAAAGCTTATACTATCCACTGAAGCTTGTGCATTTGATAGTTTAGCAAAAAGGCCAGAGCTTGTGAGAGGCGCTTGTGATGAACCCTAAAGTTGGTCATACATTGAAGAACACTTTTTACCATCATGCATGAAGGTAAAAAAAAAACTTCACCTTTTACAACCACTTTAAGTTTAATCTTTGCAACATTCTATTGCAGCCATTCTCAACCAGGGTTCCGTGGAACCCTGGGGTTCCTCCAGAGGTGGCTAGGGGTTCCTTGAGCTGTGGCCGATGAATCACCTATTTGATGATGCCTACAGAGTTCAAGGTTCAGCACCACTTAGCAAAGCCAGCAGCATGACATCAAATATCTTTTTAGCTTTCTTTAAGGGTGGCATTCTGAGCACCACGTTAACCCCCCTGGCGGAATTCCCGAGTCTGGCTCGGGGTGGTATTTCATTACCAAAAGCGGTAACCCCGAGCCAGACTCGGGATCGCCTTGCAGCAGTCACAGGCAAGGTTTACTTACCTTGTCCCTGGATCCTGCGATGCTGCCGCGCTGTGTGATCGAGCGGTGTCTCCACACGATTTACAGTGTCCCTGTGTGCCGCCGAGCTCCGTTCCCTGCGACGTTACGACGCACGGGGGCAGAGAACGGCGCCAAATTCAAAAAAGTAAATAAACACAATACATACAGTATACTGTAATCTTACAGATTAAAGTACTGTATGTACAAAAATACACACCCCCTTTGTCCCTAGTGGTCTTCCTAGTGTCCTGCATGTACTTTTATATAATAAAAACTGTTCTTTCTGCCTGGAAACTGGAGATTGTCCATAGCAACGAAACAGCGTCCCTTTATGTCAAAAGTGGTTTTAGACCAGTTACAAAACAGAGAAAATAAAGTATAATCACTTGCAGAATTGAGCGATAGCGATTTGTGGGGAAATTCGTCATAAAAACGTAAAAGTAATGACAGCGACAATTCTGCAACTGAGCAAATTTCAGTAATTTTGAGTTGATTACATTATTAAATAATTTTTAATATAATTATATTATTATTTGTTATAATTATTTATAATATATGATTTTGTTTTTCAAACGTTTTCATACCCGAGATGTCTACTAGACTCTTGTTCGGACAGATTTAAGTGAGTTATTCCTAAGAATTACAGGCCTACAATGTAAAACACCAAATTTCCTTGCAAAATAATGGTACAGTACCACTTTCAGTGCCTAAAGAAAGAAAGCCTGTTCTATTGAAACCTTTCTTTTTTGTGTGTTTAAGTTTATACATTCATGAACAGGACCGTACACTGGACACACCTGGACTCAATAATTTAGAGGAGTGTCCACATACTTTTGGTCATATAGTAGGTATGGTCAGTGGTGTATTTAAGTTTTGTGCTGCCCTATAGGCCTGACTAAACTTGCACACCCCCTAATTTATATATGACCCACCCCTTCCTGTCAAGACCACACACCTTCCTTTTTAAGACTCGCCCTGTCATCTTCATGGGAGGAGGACAGAGTGACACCATGGGAAGAGGACAGCGGGACGCAGTGGGGGGATAGAGGGACGCCACGGGGAAGGGACAGAGGGATGCCATGGGGAGGGGACAGAGGGACAAAGTGGGATGAGGACAGGGGAACGCCATAAGGAGGAGACAGAGGGACACCATGGGGACAGAGGGATGCAGTGAGATGAGGACAGAGGGACAGGGTGGGATGAGGACAGAGGGACAGGGTGGGGTGAGGACAGAGGGACAGGGTGGGATGAGGGCAGAGGCATACGGTGGGATGAGGACAGAGGGACAGGGTAGGATGAGGACAGAGGGATAGGGTAGGATGAGGAGTGAGGGACAGGGTGGGATGAGGACAGAGGGACACGGTTGGATGAGGACAGAGGGACACGGTGGGATGAGGACAGAGGGACAGGGTGGGATGAGGACAGAGGGACAGGGTGGGATGAGGACAGAGGGACATGGCGGGATGATGACAGTGGGACACGTTCGGATGAGGACAGAGGGACACGATGGGATGAGGACAGAGGGACACGGTGGGATGAGGACAGAGGGACACGGTGGGATGAGGACAGAGGGACAGGGTGGGATAAGGACAGGGGGACAGGGTGGGATGAGGACAGAGGTGGGGTGAGGACAGAGGGACAGGGTGGGATGAGGACAGAGGGACAAGTGCAGAGGGACAGGGTGCGATGAGGACAGAGGGTCAGGGTGGGATGAGGACAGAGGGTCAAGAACAGAGGGACAGGGTGGGATGAGGACAGAGGGACAAAGACAGAGGGATAGGGTGGGATGAAGACAGAGGGACAAGGACAGAGGAACAGGGAGGGATGAGAACAGAGGGACAAGGACAGAGGGACAGGGTGGAATAAGGATAGAAGGACAAGGACATAGGGACAGGGTGGGATGAGGACAGAGGGACAAGGACAGAGGGACAGGTGGGATGAGGACAGAGGGACACAGTGGCATATTTTAATTTGGAGGGGGTGGGGATATGTGCTGGGGAGTGATTTGGGAGGGGAGAGGATATGTGCTAGTGGGGGGAGGGGAGAGGATATGTGCTAGTAGGGGGGGGATCAGACCCCCCACTAGCACATATCCTCTTCCCTCACAAATCAATCCCCAGCACATATCCCCATATCCCCTATCCCCTCCCATCACTCCATGTGTGCACCTCTTATTTGCCCCCCTGCACATACCAGCAGCGCGGCTCTCTCCCTCTCACTGAAATTGTGTCTCTTCTTGGCCCCTCCTGGCTGTGTACACAGGAACATTAGAGCCGAGGGGGAGGAGGAGCCGAAGAGTGTGTGCGGATGTCAGTGGAGAGAGGGACGGCTGCTCTGGAAAGCCGATCAACGCTGCGGGACCCCGGGAGGCAGATGTCCCGGGTGCCTGCACTAGCGCATCATAGACTGAGCAATTACCGAAGCTCAGTGCCGAAACTTGTCATGGCACTGAGCTCCGAGATTCAGCTGTGCGGCCCTCCGTGTGGGAGGAGGGGGGTTCGGGGGGGGTTGGCTTTTTTGCCACCCCCGCAAAGTGCCGGCCTAGGCCATAATACAGCACTGGGTGAGGTGTTCAGTAGGGATAAGCTCAGTCTTCAGTCTGAACAGAAGTTCGGACCAAACAGCAGCCGAAAAAGGGTTAATACCGCTGCCAATGCACCTCTGTAGAGGCGCATTGCTGTCGGTATAGCCGCAGTGTCCCATTGCTTTCAATGGGCAGGAGTGGCGGAGCAGCGGTAATCACACCGCTTCTTCACCGCCCCAACCGCCCTGTCCTGCTAGCACACGGCTCCAGTGTGAAAGCCCTTGGCCTGCAAACCGCCCCAGTGTGAAAGGGGTCTAAGAGTATCTGAAAGCAACAATCAGGAAGCAGAGCTTCTGTTATTAGTAAGTAAATATAGCTATATATATTTGTTGACTGGGCTTGTGCACCTAAAACCAAGCTGAGTGGGCAAGCTTTCTCTATAATTTTTCCTTTTCAAAGGAGTCTTTTGCAGGTCCATCCCAGGTCAACAACAAAACCATTTTCCTTTCAGCTGGTGTGCCTAGTATGACTCTGATTATGTTATTTTAAGGCTAGAGTGACAACAGGTGTAGGTGATATCACAAGAACTTGGCGGCCTTTGTAAGAAGGAAGTATAATTCCCATATTGCCTGCAAGACAATATCTTCTAAGCCCTCACTCACCAAAAAACTCTCCATAGTCAATCAATAGGATGATATAAATTATTTGTATGACAAAGATATGAAGAGAAGTTGTAGAACTGAGTCTTACCTTGTTTTACACATGTAGCTGGTGTTTGTCCAGGTGGAGTTCTTGTGCCAGCAATCTCTTCGCCAATCGCACTAACACACCAGCAGTTCCCGGTGCTGCCATGGCACTGCTGTGGTTGGTAACTGCCCTTTTCATCACACTGAGGAACAAAACCACCTACTACTTTCTTGTCTCCTCCCAGAGCTACCTGACGTTCCTTCAAGCATTTCGGCAAGTCTGTCAACAAATACAGGAAAGATCAGAGATTACAGAGAACACACTCATAAGGGCATAAATGTCCAGAAATAGTAGCAGTAAAATAAGGAACAATGCATTACTGCTGTAAGAAAGTCATTAGACATCGTCTGTGGTACCTCAGACGTCCAATGACGAAACGCGTAAGGCGGGACTTGGTACACATTTACGTCACTTCCGGAAACTTCCAGTTTTTGCACCCACAAACAATGCTAAGGAGTAGGAGGTCATATCTATCGCTTGGATACCGGGACCAGAGGCATATCTGATTATACGCTCTTCACCCCTGCAGGGGTAGGGGTTTCTGGTGAGTGCATAAACAAAAGGGGCGCACAGAGAAGTTTTCGTGCACAGCAATTGCATTAAGTGTCACCATTGCATTTTGCACAAGTCACGTTGGGAGAAACTATGGACATGTATTGCAGATAGTTATCTTCTATTACAGTTTTGGACTTCTATATTGATTTGTTTTTTGTTTGTTTTAAAAGGAGCTTTTTCCACTTGATTGACTAAAGTTTTTTATTATTACATATTGGATTTAACAGACATATGTTTATTTCATAGGATCACTAATATATTTTTTGTGAACTCACGTATATTTTTTAGGAATTAGGAATCTATAACATATCACAGTTATTAGAACACATGATTTTTATTACTGTATTTAATGGCGTATAACACTCACTTTTTTACTCTGAAAATAGAGGGTAAACTGTGCCTATGTGTTATATGCAGGGGGCTTTTTTTCTGAAACTTCCCTCTTATACCGCGTACACACGATCGGTTCGTCTGATGAAAACGGTCTGATGGACCGTTTTTCATCAGACGAACCTCTCGTGTGTGGGCCCCAACGTTTTTTTCCCATCGGTGAAAAAACTTAGAACCTGTTTTAAAATCATCTGATGGTTAAAAAACCGATAGAAAAAAACGATCGTCTGTGGGGAAATCCATTGGTTAAAAATCAACGCATGCTCAGAATCAAGTCAACACATGCTCGGAAGCATTGAACTTAATTTTTCTCAGCACGTCGTCATGTTTTACGTCACCGCGTTCTGACACAATCAGTTTTTTAACTGATGGTGTGTAGGCAAGACTGATGAAAGTCAGCTTCATTGTATATCTGATGAAAAAATCCATCAGACCGTTTTCAGCGGATGAACCGATCGTGTGTACAGGAAATTAAAGTTAGGGTGCGTGTTATACGCCTGTGCGTGTTAGCAGAGGCCCTATTGCTGATCCAATTTTTCATGCCACACAATATTTGCGCAGTCAAATCAAACACAAAATTTGAGGTAAAAATACGCATATGAATTTTAGTGCACACAAACACAATATCCACATTTTTGGTATAATATAAAGATGATGTTGTATTGAGTAAATATACCAAACATGTCTTTCTAAGAGGGAGGGTCAGGAGATACAAGACGTAATAACTGTGGAAGATGTGTTAATGGACAAAATAAATGTACAGTTGTTAAGTGGGGGCAGGATAGGCTTCTCTGAAGACAACAGTTTTCAGGGATCATCTGAAAGTGGGCAAAGTAGGAGATAGTCGGACAGATTGGGGTAGAGCATTCCAGAGGATGGGAGAGGTTTGGGAGAAGTCCTGGAGGTGAGCATGGAATGAGGTGACGAGGGAGCTAGAGAGCAGGAGGTCTTGGGAGGAGCGAAGAGAACAATTTGGTTGGTATTTTGAGACCAGGTTAGTGATGTAGCTGGGGACCAAGTTGTGGATGGCTTTGTAAGTTAGTATCTTGAATTTAATTTGTTGGCAGCCAATGGAGGGAATGGCAGAGAGGGTAGCAGACGCTGAGTGGTTTGTAAGATGGATGAGCCCGGCAGCAGTGTTTGTGAAAGCCAATCGACAGCTTGGCTTGAGCTGGTGGGCTGCCTACAGGCCCCATTCACAGCTGAGCATTTTGTAGCATCAACCTCCAATAAGCTCAACATCAAAAGTGTAGTGTGGCTTGACGCTTGTATCTGAAAAAGTACAAGCTTCAAGTATTTTTGGCCACAATAGAATTCAATGAAAACACATGAAAACATTGGCTAAAACTTAAAATAAGAAACACTCAAGCGAAACGGCTGAAAAAAAGCCGGTAAAACTACCAAAGATGCTCAGCTAAAGTGTGGGTGCAGCCGTAGTGCCACACAACTTCTAGTGATTTGTGAAACTGTGTGTATGTGTCTTAGGAACATTATGTCATGTGGTTAGTATTAAAGGGGTTGTAAAGGTAAAAAAAAAAAATCCAAAATAGCTTCCTTTACCTTAGTGCAGTCCTCCTTCACTTACCTCATCCTTCCATTTTGCTTTTAAATGTCCTTATTACTTCTGAGAAATCCTCACTTGTTTTTCTGTCTGTAACTCCACACAGTAATGCAACACTTTCTCCCTGGTGTGGAGAAAGCCTCTTGAGGGGACGAGCAGGAGTGTCAGGACGCCCACTAACACACAGCTCCTTTCTCTATCTGCAAAGTAGATAGCGTCCCGACCCTCCTGCTCGCCCCCTCAAGAGGCTTTCTCCACACCAGGGAGAAAGTGTCGCATTACTGTGTGTAGTTACAGACAGAAGAACAGGAAGTGAGGATTTCTCAGAAGACATAAGGACATATAAAAGCAAAATCGAAGGATGAGGTAAGTGAAGGAGCACTGCACTAATGTAAAGGAAGCTATTTAGAGAAGATTTTTTTTACCTTTACAACCCCTTTAAGGATTTGTAATAAATATGTGTATTAATTAAATTTCAATAAACTTAATATATATATATATATATATATATATATATATATATATATATATATATATATATAATATATATATATATATCACAGTATATATTATTTATAAATATATATATAAGAACAGTATAAACATTTTGTTTGTTTTGTGTGTTTCAAGTTTTAGAATGGAGACTTACCATGCCTTTCACATGTAACTCTTGTTTGTCCACGTGGGGTTTTTGTGCCAGCAATCTCTGCACCCATTGTGCTAACACACCAGCAGTGCCCGGTGCTGGTATGACACTGCTGTGGTTGGTAACTGCCCTTTTCATCACATTGTGGAATATAAAGACCAATTATCTTCTTTGCCAGAGCTTCTTGACGCTGCTTCAAGCATGTTGTCAAATCTGTCAACATACACAGAAAAGATTATTGATGATCAAACTTTATGCAAGGATAATGCTCCAAATTCATGATGAACAGACTTGGGAAATCTTAAAGTGGTGGCAGGAAATGCTAAAAAGCTGCAATCTGCAGACAATAAATAGATAACTTTTATCCCCAGAAAAAAAACTGAGCAGCTTGTTGAGCTAGTTGTCCTTTTTATTACACTCTGGTAAAAATACATTTATAGTATAAAAAATATATATGATTGCGCTAATCAAACAAATGTAAAACATTCTGATTAAAAATGATAAACAGTCTACAAGTGTTGTGATAATATGTTATAAACTTCTGGTGTCGATCTCCCCATCCACCACCACCTTTTAGTGATCTTAAACAAAAAACTGAAAAACTCACTTACCAGCTCCTGTGGACCCCTCATTACAAGGGGTTGGTTGTACCAGTGGCTTTAGCCCAGCCAAAGCCTTTCTCCAGATCCGGTTACTCTTATACACAGGATCACCCCTTGTCAATGTGTTAAATGTGAGGATTTCTCCAAAGAAACTGAATGCTCCATATGGTGTACAATTTATTGGAATAAACACGCCCCTTAGGTTTAGTGACACACAGACAAACAAACAGAACCCGTCCTTCTAGGACACGTGTGGGATTGGTGACGTCATTTATAGTACAGTGCCTTGCAAAAGTATTGACCCCCCTTGTTTTTTTACCTATTTTGTTACATTACAGCCTTTAGTTCAATGTGTTTTTAATCTAAATTATATGTGATGGATCCGAACATAATAGAAGTTGGTAAAGAAAAATTAGAAAAATATATAAATAAAAATATTTTTTAGAAATAAAAAAATGATAATTGGCATGTGCGTATGTATACACACCCTTTGTTATGAAGCCCATAAAAAGTTGTGGCGCAACCAATTACCTCCAGAAGTCACATAATTATTGAAATGATGTCCACCTGTGTGCAATCTAAGTGTCACATGATCTGTCGTTACATATGCACACCTTCTTGAAAGGCCCCAGAGGCTGCAACACCTAAGCTAGAGTTACCACTAACTAAACGCTACCATGAAGACCAAGGAACTCTCCAAACAAGTAAGGGACAATGTTGTTGAGAAGTACAAGTCAGGGTTAGGTTATAAAAAAATATCCAAATCTTTGATGATCCCTAGGAGCACCATCAAATCTAGCATAACTAAATGGAAAGAACATGGCACAACAGCAAACCTGAAATAAATGATGGTGACTGCGCTGTGTGAGGAAGTGGAAAGAGCAGATGCACAGGGAAGTGAATAGCAAAAACCCACCACTGAGTAATCGCTAAAACCAGTGAGGGTGGGAGGTCTGTGGGTCAGTAATGGTGAACAGCAATAAGCATAAATTAGATATTAACATACACTATAATTAAATTAAATAGTGAACATCACAAACATGAGAAGCATGTAAATCCAAACAGCTTAGTTGATGTGGATAGTGCCAGAAAGTTCAAATATAACACAATCCAAATGGAGTCCCAGAAGTCCCAGAAGAGGGAAGATGTGGGACCGTAATAAGGTAAAAAAGTCAAATAACACAAATAAAGTCTTAAAGTGCACTGTGAACGATAATAGAGGCCCAAGGGAGTATCCCGTGGTAGAAGAGCAGACTTCGGTGCGCACACCTCTAGTGGTGTAAAAGGCTCAACTCCAGGCCATAGCACGGACAGCCTAAAACCAATTAAACACTGTATGTTCACAGGCTCAGCAGGGTAGAGGTGACATCAAAATCTCCACATCAAATGGTCATGTTGAAAGTGAAAGACAAGGGCAGATATGGCATAATACTGTGACTGCAGGTATGGAAGATAATATATCACATGCACATGCACTCACATGGAGGCCTATAGCAGTGGGCCTATCTCCTGCGAACAGCGAGTTCGTGCGATCCGTCTTGATAGGTGCACTTCCTCTATCTTTCGTTACCACCTAGGCATCCACTGGGTGTTGGGTGCTCGGAGGGGTATGTAAACATAGAGGAAGTGCACCTATCAAAACGGACAAAACTTAAAAATCAAAGGGTATCATGCCAAAATAATAAATTCCACATCTTTTCCACCCAGCCACTAATGCCAAGCTTATCGATCCCCGATCCATAGCTGATGCTTTCGGCCATTACTATAGCTCATTGGACAATTTAAAAGACGACACTACAACATCCCAACCTACTGCTGAGGAAATAAATTCCTTTTTGAACGACATTAAATTGCCCACTCTCTCCCCATATCAGTTGTTGGCTCTCAATGCCCCCTTTACAACAAGTGAATTATCAACAGTAATATCAAAATTGCCTTCTAATAAATCGCCAGGTCCGAATGGTCTCACGGGAGATTACTATAAACAATTCCAGTCAATTATAACACCCTACCTGACTAATGTATGTAATGATGCTGCCTCATCTTCCTCTCTCCCCCCTGAAATGCTCAAAGCTCTTATCATCACCCTAAAGTTGAAGAAGAAAGGAGAATAGCAAATTCAGGCGTGATGATAGGGAAACAGTCCTGCTCCCAAACGTAACACTTCTCTGCGCCACTCCTGCTTGAGTGGGATTAGTGTACCCAGACAGTCCTCTCTCACTTACCTGGCAGCCGGAGTATCACTCGAACATTTGTAGGATAGAGTCCCTGCCACAGACCCTCCTTGGTGAACTTGAACTTGAGGAAAAGTCTCTGCCACAGACCCTCCTTGGTGAACTTGAACTTGAGGAAAAGTTTCTGCCATAGACTCTCCTTGGTGAACTTCAGGGAGACACCTTTGCCACAGGCCCTCTCTGATTTGTTGTTACAGAGGCGATCCTCCTTAGATGAATTACGCCTGGATCTTCTTCAACTTGTCGCCCAGGTACCGACTGATAGGTGATCAATCCTTCAGTGTCCGGCTACCTTGATCCCCGGTGGTTTGTCAAGGCCCTTTTGGACCGCCAGCCTCTCAGGCCTTGTACACACGAGGGGATATCCGATGAAAACGGTCCGCCGGACCGTTTCCATCGGATATGTCCGCTGGCGGATTTTGATCTGATGGCTGTACACACCATCAGATCAAAATCCCCGCGGAAAACATCCGCAGTGACGTGTCCGCGCCGTCGCCGCGACGATGACGCTGCGACGTGCGCGACCCTCGAAGGTAAATACTTCCACGCATGCGTCGAATCATTTTGACGCATGCGAGGGATGGGGATCGGACGGACTTATCCGGTGAGTCTGTACAGACGACCGGATTAGTCCGACGGACAGGTTTCCAGCGGATAGATTTCTTAGCATGCTAAGAAATTTTTATCCGCTTGAAAACCGGAGAAAACCGGAGAAATCTCTGCCGAAAAATGTCCGCTAGGCCCTACACATGACCGGATTTGTCTGCTAGAACTGATCCGCGGATAAATCCCAACAGACAGATCCGGTCGTGTGTACGAGGCCTCAATGGCGCTCCTCAGATGGACTCCCCACCGAACAGCAATATAGCTTGGGATCCTCAAAGGTGGGAACCCAGTCACTCACTGGGTCCCCATCGCTGTTCAGATGCTCCGGGTCAACATGGTCCTGGAACCCTGAACACCGCGTGGCATGCACGCCCCCAGCCAGGTAGGCCATAACGCCGGGGCGCTGTGATGTGGTCACCCTAAAGGTGGGTGCCACACTCGAAGAAGAAGACCCAGAACCAATGGCGTCTGGCTCATAAATACCCCTCCCCAACATGCACAGCGATGCCAAACCCCCCTGATTGGCTGCTGGAAAAGAGCACCCAAATCTCGACTCCACTGCTGCCACCTGCAGTACCGGGGTTGGAAGAACACCCCAGCACAACAGAATAAGCCTACAGCACAGCCAAGCTGAGACAGAGACCCTGTTTTGCACATAACAATTTGGATCAGAGTTTAACTACACTCTGATCTCCCTCTAAATGTAACTAGCACCGGTACTATAAAGTACACAAGTGCTACATACAGAACAGCAATGGAGAGACCACAAAAGGGAGAACAAACAATAAGAAGAGGGGTTTATGGTGTCTGCATGCGCCTGTGTTATTTTTTAAATTGATCCCTGTTCCTATGGAGTCCTGAGGATGCTGGGTCCAGGCTGTACATAGGGTCACAGTTTTTCTTCATGCTGACACTTTCCCTTGCCAGTGTTAAACACCATCCCCTGCCACTCAACTGTCTAAAGCCAAAGCCTATACTACCCACTGAAGCTCTTCAGGTAAATCTTTTGTATAAACTGTAGCTATTCAAATTTTCCCTATAATTCTAGAAAATAAAGCTTTTGTTTTTGCCTTTTTCACACATTTCTCTCATCCACATAACACATATGCCAGAATAGACCATATCTTAACACCTACGCCTCTTCTTCCTTATATACTTAGTGCTCACTTCAAAGATACAGCCCTTTCAGATCACTCATTAATAATCATATCTATCTGCTCTAATGCTCTATGCAGAACGAGAGGCATTTGGAGACTCAACGAATCCATCCTTTCTGATCCAATTAGAGTTGAGGCAATTAAAGCGGTTGTATACCCAAATTTTACACTTGTACCTACAGGTAAGCCTATAATAAGGTTTACCTGTAGGCAAAATGAATATCTCCTAAACCTGTACGGTTTAGGAGATATTCCCTGTGCATGCTGACGTCGGCGGTGCATGCGCTCTGAATGCCCCAGCTTAAAGGGTTTGTAAAGGTAAAAATTTTTTCCCTAAATAGTTTCCTTTACCTTAGTGCAGTCCTCCTTCACTTACCTTATCCTTCGATTTTGCTTTTAAATGTCCTTATTTCTTCTGAGAAATCCTCACTTCCTGTTCTTTTGTCTGTAACTACACACCGTAATGCGAGGCTTTCTCCCTGGTGTGGAGGACACTCTCTACTTTGCAGATAGAGTAAGGAGCTGTGTGTTAGTGGGCGTCCTGACACTCCTGCTCACCCTCTCAAGAGGCTTTCTCCACACCAGGGAGAAAGCCTCACATTACGGTGTGTAGTTACAGACAAAAGAACAGGAAGTGAGGATTTCTCAGAAGAAATAAGGACATTTAAAAGCAAAATCGAAGGATGAGGTAAGTGAAGGAGGACTGCACTAAGGTAAAGGAGGGTCTGTGGCAGGGACTCTATCCTACAAATGTTCGAGTGATACTCCGGCTGCCAGGTCAGTGAGAGAGGACTGTCTGGGTACACTAATCCCACTCAAGCAGGAGTGGCGCAGAGAAGTGTTACGTTTGGGAGCAGGACTGTTTCCCTATCATCACGCCTGAATTTGCTAATCTCCTTTCTTCTTCAACTTTACTTTCCTCACCACAAGTTTACTGTTTTTACCCAGCTGGGTAATAAAGAGCACAGCAAAAAGGAAATCTGTCTAGACATTCCTTTACTTCTACTACATGCAATACGCATCATTCACCCCTAGGAATTTCGGAGGAGCCACAAGGTAACACGCCACCCAAAAATCCAGCAGTTCCTAAACTAGATCTCAACTTAATCCTCACTACACAAGCTGATAAGGAAATCCGCTGGACCAGCAACAAATTCTATTTACACACAAATAAAATGGGGACATTTAAAACTCTAAACTCCCCCCCCCCCCGAGTCCGGGTCAATTCTGTACCCAAAATCAGAATTTCGGGTCAACCTCCCACAGCCAACCGCGTCAAAATTCTAGAGGCCTTTCACAATTTTTTTTACAACCTCTACAATTCACCCACTCAAATTGATAAAGACTCAATTACTAGGTACTTCCCAACCCTTCACACCTAAATTTACCTGAAACTGCCTTCACTGTGGAGGAGGTTATAGAAGTCATTAAAGGTCTCAAAACATGTTCAGCTCCGGGCCCTGATGGATTGTCCATTCCTTATTATAAGACCTTTGCAGAAATCTTAGCTCCACATTTAACAAAAAAATGTAATGCCTAAACACTGGGAGAACCCTTGGATGCCCAACTCAACACAGCATATATCACAATTATACCTAAACCTGATAAAAACTCTGAAGAAATACTGTCCAATTTCACTAATAAATAATAATGTAAAGATCATGACAAAAATTATGTCCAATCGTTTAGCTTCCTTTATTAATACAACATACATAAAGACCAAGTAGGATTCATCCCAGGCAGACAGGCTCCTGACCAAATAAGAATAAATGTGATCTCAATACTTCAATCTAACTGGGAGGGGGGCACAAGACAGCAGGGGTTTCTTCTGGCCATAGATCTTCAGAAGGCCTTTGATACAGTTTCTTGGCCTTATATTTTTGCCCCCATAGAACATTGGGGTTTTGGAGAATGCTTCAAGGGTCTTCTACATTCACTCTACTCTCATCCTAAGGTGCAAATTCGCCTACAAGGACATTATTCTAAACCAATTAACATAGTAAGAGGCACTAGCCAAGGGTGCCCACTCTCCAGGCCAGAATTTCCCCCAAGGCCACAGAGGCCAGGCCTCCAGGCGCAGGGCACCTTTGGGCGGCAGCGCCAGCGGCATGGAGTCTCCAGATGGCCGGAACATACAGTTAAGGGCAGTAAGTTGCTGTGTGGGAGAATTGTGTGGGGGAATCCGCTCGCTCGTTAAGCGATTGTGGCGATGTCGCCAAAATCACTTGTCAAATGCGTCCCCCCCCCACATACCTCTCTCTGCTGGCTCTGTCTTCGGGACTCTGTCCTCCCCCCCGCCGCTGAGTCTGTCTCCTGTCCCTGTCGTCGATGTACACAGTGAGAGGGGTGAGCTGTGCTCTTCCCATCTCAGCTGTGACAGGAGTTCTAGCACAGTGCTGTCTTATTGCCTCAGCCATCCCCTATAGCAGCATTCCCCACATCCAACCAACCGGTGCTGGACACCACAATGAAAGAGATGCTCATCTTGCTGCAAAATTCACTCCATGTCAACATCTTATCCATGTTCATGAAATTCTCCTAAGAGATGCACTCCATGGGAAACAAAATTCCCTTTTAGGCAACCAAGTGGGTGCAATCACAGATACAGTGAATGATTTGGTTGACGCGCATGAGCACACACGCGATGAGCACCTGTGGATGAGAGCAAAAATGGCGCACCTGGAGAACAGGTCACGCCGCAACAATGTAAAAATACGCGGCATACCTGAGAGCATTCTGCCACAGGATCTGGCGACTGATTTCCACCATCCTTCTTGAATTATCTCCCATGGAAACAACAATTGATCAGATTCACTGCTTACCGAAACCTACTCATCTCCCTGAGAAAGTCCCCTGTGACGTTTTACTGAGAATTCATTTCTATCACATGAAAAATCAGCTTCTGTTCAAAGCAAGGCAGATGGGTCACCTACTAGCACCGTATACCGATTTGCAATTGTACGCTGATGTGTCGCAATATACCCGACAGCTCAGACGCCAGCTGAATACAATTACAAAACCTCTCAATAATTATAAAATCCCCTATCAATGGGTATTCCCTACAAAATTGCTGGTCACCAAAGACGGAAAAAAGCACGCCATTCGCACGGTTGAGGAGGGCCTCCAGATGCTCAAATCCTGGGAATCATCCCAGTATCGGATAACCAGCTACCGGCCCACCAGAACATCAACAACTCCTCTGTGCCCGGGAACACCAAAACATCAAAATGAGTGCTCCTCAAGATATACTTAATAATAGCATTTGCTCCGGCTCGGGCGCTACGCTTCTTGTAGCCAGCTCACAAACTTTTACCTCACCAAAGCCTGCTGGTGAGGTAACCCAATCCTGCTGGTATACTTCGATTCCCCCATCCCAGTTTATTTTGCCCTTGTTCCCCCTTCCCCCTTGTTCTCAGGCAGGCAAACTGTTTATTGTTTACATAATTGTTGACTGTCTTATTCTCTTGCCCTCCTGAGAGCCACCTCCAAAGAACACGCAAAGGACTACTACTACTGACCCGCTGCTGCATCTACTCAACAAAGTCCGACGCCATCATAAACGCTGTGCACGGAATCGGTCCTCAGCACCTTTAACTCCGTCCAATTGTAAGTACTCTAGTCACACGCTACAGCAGACTTCCATCATAAGCCACAATGCCGAAATTCCTGTCACTAAACGCCAAAGGCTTAAACCACCCTGCAAAAAGAGCCTCACTATGGCGCACGGCTCATGATTCACACTGTGAAGTGATCTGTGTACAAGAGACACATTTCAAGATCAATGCGGAACCTCAGTGCTCCAACAAAATCTTTCCCCACATCTTTAAAGCCTCCGGCCCCCAAAAGAAGAACGGAGTTCTAAGAGAAGTCAAAAACACTGTATCCTTTGCCCTCCACGACAGCCTCGTTGACATTGAGGGAAGATACCTGGTCTTAGACTGCACACTGGATAACACCAGGTATACCCTAGTGAACTTATACGCCCTCAATAACCGGCAAATTCAATTCCTACAGAAACTTATGAAGAAAATAAGCAATTTCAGACAATGTCATCTTATCCTCTGTGGAGATTTTAACCTTGCGCCAGACAATCTCATGGACACTTCTTCCCAATCCAATAGATATTCGTCTCCAATGGGATCGTTCCTCAAGAACATTGATTTGTACGTTGTTTGGAGGTGCCATCATACCACTGAACGTGACTTCACGTTTTTTTCTCACCGGCACAACTCATATAGTCAAATCGACTACTTCCTGGTAGACAAATGGCTATTACCCAAAATTTCTGACTCAAAAATTTCCACAATAACATGGTCAGATCAGGCCCCCCTCACCATTAATGTTGACACCCTGCCAATTGCCAATTCAAAAAGGTTATGAAGGGCCACTGCTTCCATTCTACAGTCCCCCAAGTATGCTGCATACCTACGCGATCAACTGGAAGCATTTTTCACCATCAACAACAGTGTCAGATAGTGCTACCCTTTGGAATGCCCATAAGGCATTCATCAGAGGTCTTCTAATACAAATTGGGGCTAGGGAGAAGAGGATAAGGGGGCAGCATCTGAATTCCCTCACATCATCCATTAAAGACCTGGAAAAGAGCAACCAATCTAACCCTGATCCCAATAACAAAACAAAACTTAAAAATCAAAGGGTATCATGCCAAAATAATAAATTCCACATCTTTTCCACCCAGCCACTAATGCCAAGCTTATCGATCCCCGATCCATAGCTGATGCTTTCGGCCATTACTATAGCTCATTGGACAATCTAAAAGACGACACTACAACATCCCAACCTACTGCTGAGGAAATAAATTCCTTTTTGAACGACATTAAATTGCCCACTCTCTCCCCATATCAGTTGTTGGCTCTCAATGCCCCCTTTACAACAAGTGAATTATCAACAGTAATATCAAAATTGCCTTCTAATAAATCGCCAGGTCCGAATGGTCTCACAGGAGATTACTATAAACAATTCCAGTCAATTATAACACCCTACCTGACTAATGTATGTAATGATGCTGCCTCATCTTCCTCTCTCCCCCCTGAAATGCTCAAAGCTCTTATCATCACCCTACCGAAGCCAGGTAAAGAACCTACATCGCCCCCAAATTTTAGGCCAATTTCCCTACTTAACACCGATACAAAGATATACACCAAATTAATTGCCACCAGACTATCTGATGTAATGCCATCTTCGAAACACAAAGACCAGTCTGGCTTCACAGCAGGTCGTAAAACGTTTGACGCCACGCGTAGAATCATAAACATCATACACAGCGCAGAGTGCTCCAGGACGCCTTCTCTGCTTCTGCCATTGGATGCAGAGAAGGCATTCGACAGGGTGCATTGGACCTACCTCCGGTGCGCGCTCTGCAAATTCGGTTTCCAAGGCCGTATTCTTTCGGCAATAATGGCCCTATATTCGTCTCCCTCGGCCCAAGTATATTCGGCAGAAATGTTATCTAAACCATTCTTTATTTCCAACGGGACCCGACAGGGGTGCCCCCTATCACCTCTTATATTTAACTTAATCATGGAGCCTCTCGCTGAACACATAAGAGAAAACCGACTTATTTCTGGGTTTCGCATTGGCCCCTTAGAGCACAAAATAAATGTATTCGGTGACGATGTGATCCTGATTTGACCATTCCCACTGTCTCCCTGGCTTCGGCACAAACAGTCCTGAGTAGATTTAGTGCTCTATCCTATTACAAAGCGAATGTTAGCAAATAACATATTCTTGATCTTGGCCTGGCAACATCCTTAGAAATAAGTATTCATACGCATGGACTGACTCAGGTATCTCCTATTTGGGCATCATACTTACCAGATCTGTGAAACAACACTTCAACAGTAACTATGTTGATCTTAAACACCCATGACCTGACCAACCTATCCAAATACGAATTTACATAGACTGGTCGACTAGTGGCCTTCAAAATGATGGTCCTGCTCAAAATATTATATCTTTTTCACACATTGCCCATTCTTGTTCCCTGTTCGTACCTCAAATCCCTTCAATCAGTCATCCATCACTTCATATGGCAAGGGAAAAAAGCTAGAAGCGGACATGACAAGCTCATTAAACATAGAATGGTCAGTTGGTCAGGGTATATTGATTTAAAAGACTACCACAATGCCACGATACTGACACAATTAAAAGACTGGCTTGCCGCGAAACCCACAACATTATGGAGTCACATAGAATCCACTCTGATCCCGGGAGGCAACCTTAAACGTTGGTTGTTTAGTACAACTGTGATTCCCCCCAGACATAGGTTTCTTGCCCAAACCATCCAGGCCTCAGTTTCCGCTTGGAAAACACTCTGCCACTCCAAATGGTCACACACAACCTCCGAAGCACTCCAAATTCCTCTCGAAACACTACGTCTAATTACACCGGACCAAATCATACCCAGTTGTATTACAGAATGATTCACCTTGACTTCAGAGCTACATGACAAATTAGCGCACAAATCATTCGCACAAGTCCAAGAAATATGAAAGGCAATGCCCAAAGACTTTTTGATATATCATAGAATTTTTCAGTGTGTGTCCTCCTGCCCTCGCCTGGAGGGAGCAATACCTACTGACATATGGAACTACTACTTTTCCAATAGCCAAAAATGCAAGGGTATTTTCCTAATATATGCAACCCTACATGAAAAAAGGGTATTTACCAAATCTCTACCCTTCAGGAGATAGGAGGAGGATTTACATAAACAATTTACTGATCAGCAATGGCAAAAGGCCTTAAATTCTATCTATAGGCCCACAAAGTGTGCGTCACTCTGGGAATTGACACAAAAATTAACACTGAGGTGGTATCTAACACCTCAGAAACTAACTACATTTCAATTCATCCCTACCCCCTCTTGTTGGAGACTCAATGGGCAAAATGGTTCACTGCACCACATATTTTGGGCCTGTCCACACCTGAATAAGCTCTGGTCAGATGTATCTGACTTGTTATCTAATAATACACAGTCACAGTGCAAAATCACACCACAATTGGCCAATTGGTATAGATTCGATCCCACCGAACTTTAGAACAATAACTACCCATGTACTGCTAGCAACTAGACTACTGATCGCCAGATTTTGGAAGACGGACAAAATCCTGACTATTGGTGATGTGACCGATTTAGTACAGACACGCTACTCTTGCGAATCCTTCATGGCGACTAAGCCAATCACGCGTTCAAAAATTCTTGCTCGTTGGCTTCCCTGGAATAATTGGTATGAAACTTTTGTAAATGTTTGACTTAACTGATGTATTCTACCTTTGTGTTCTCTCCCTCCCTGCCTACCCCTCCCCCTCCACTATAGTGTATTAAAGTGAAGGTGCTGTCTCCCACCCCCTGACACAGATTGGTCGCATATGGGGTGTCTGGGGATGTAGTGAACAGCAATCTGACCCTACAATTAACATGTTTACTGATTAACACTGTCGATTGCGGTTCACAACATGTTTTGTTATATCTTTGTGAATGGTGAATATCTTATGGTTCTTTCTCACTATACGACTCAAATATGTAACTATGTATGTTTGTCTACAAAAGTTAATAAAAATATTTAAACAAAAATCCAAACATTCAGGGGGTAACCTGTGGAGACCAGGTCCATAAATGCAGTTTGTTTGTAGATGACATTATTTTATTTGTTACATCCCCACTGACTTCACTACCAAACATTTGCCAAGTCCTAAATTATTTTTCTAAGATATTAGGTCTTAAAGTAAATTATACAAAATCACAATCACATCCTAACATTTCGCTTCCCCTTCCAAGTGTTTCCCTACTGAAGCAGTCATTCAAATTTGAATGGCATGACTCTTCTATCAGATACCTAGGCATCACACTGACAGCTCGCACGGAAACTCTCTACAATAACAACTACCCGCCACTATATAGGAAATTGGAAAATGATCTTAAAACCTGGTCCAAACACGAATTGTCCTGGTTGGGCAGGATCAACTCGATCAAAATGACTTTACTCCCGAGAATTCTCTATTATTTCAGATCCCTCCCCATTCCTGTTAAAAAATCACTTAAAATCACTTCAGAGCAAGATCCTCAAATATATTTGGGGTACCAGTGGCATATCCCAGAACACTCTATTTCTTTATAGACGTAGGGGAGGACTGGGTCTTCCAGATTTACACAAATACTTTATAGCAGCAAGATTAGCACAGGTCTCATCGATGTACTCCAAGTCTGACAAAAAGGTGTTAAATCAAGATTGAAAATCAGGCAGTACCCTGCTGTTCCCTTGATGATCTTTTATGGTGTGCACCCAAGAAACGACCACCTATAATGGCTCCTACCCTTTCTCAATCTTTTGCGCTATGAGACAGATTTAGGAATCATCCGGCTCTTGTCTCTACAGGACGCCCTCTAGCACCTCTATTCAATAACCCGGATTTTCCCCCGGGTCTAGACGTTGAGGCATTCAAGTAGTGGATGGATAGGGGATTATACTGTAAAGCAAATTTCTTTAATTCTGGGGGTCCTATTACCCTTAACCACTGCGTCAAAATATTAAAACTCTCGGACTCTGAAAGATTGCGCTTCCGTCAAATCTTACAATTCTTAAATCACCTATGGAGGGATAAACCATTACCGCTCCAATTTACGAAATACGAAACTTGGTGAGTCAAGCTGTGGAGCCAAGGGGAGACATTTCTGTGATATACTCGTCCCTCACTCACCCTACATTGAAATCCTCTTATATGACAGCTTGGGAAACAGACTTCCAATACAGCTGGGACCTGGACACCTGGCATAAAGCTTGCTCAAAGTCAGGGATCCTCAAACTATGGCCCTCCAGCTGTTTCGGAACTACACATCCCATCAGGCATTGTAAAACTCTGACATTCACAGACATGACTGGGCATGATGGGAATTGTAGTTCCTGAACAACTGGAGGGCCATAGTTTGAAGACCCATGCTCAAAGTCCTTTAAGGGTACATATATCTAATGAAAGCTAATATCAGGGTGCATCTTACCCCCACTAAATTAGCTTCCATATATCTATCTTCAGACCCTTCTTGCTTTAGAGGATGCCAACTTTCAGGATCAATGGCCCACATCTGGTGGGAATGTCCTAGGATTCACCCCTTTTGGAGCAAAGTTTTTAACTTGATCCTCAGAGTGACTGATTGTCGGGTTCCCAGGTCCCCGTCTGTAGCTCTTCTAAATGCACATATACCTCAAATACCTAAGACTACGCAAACATTAATCCATTTTCTTCTCACAGGAGCCAAGATAAGTATAGCTAAGGCGTGGAAGAAACCGAAACCCTTCCTTCCAGATGTCAAACGAAAATATCTTGGATAATGACCCAAGAAAAATTAGCTAGTATGCTAAATAACACAATCCCGAAATTTAAAAAATGATGGGAACCATGGGCTAATTATATTGGGATATCACTTAATCAAGATGTTCCATCGGTCTCTCATTCCCCAACAGCATTAAATTAGGCACGTACCCTCTCTCCTTTTCTCTTTCTTATTCTATTCCCAGTTCTCTGCTTTACTTTTTTTAATTTTTAATTTAAGGTAATATTCCTGGAGATGTTTCTAAGGAACATATTTTCATGTTATTTATCTAATGTTATTGGATAGTTAAGTTATAGATTAGACAAGTTATAATCCTGTTTATTAGGTTATATGTTTTGACAAGAGAGGCTCTGGGGGCTACAATGTAAGTCTATGAAAGAGACTGGGGATTCCCTCTTTGGGCACATCATGATCCCTATAGGGGTGCCACGGAGAGACGAGGATCTTCACTCTTTAAAAGGCCGGTTCAAAGAGGCCTCCTTGCCGTAGCCTAGTTTTACAAGTAATTTTTAGAATGTTTAATGTTATGATTTCATAATTTATAAGATCCTCTCTTCTTCTTATTATTATTTTACAGGATATTAAATATCATTCCTTCATCATCATCCTCCGGGATGTACCATTTATATATTTCAATGTCTTATGATATACTTTATGCTTTTTGAAAAATAAAATATTTTGAAAGAAAAGAACAAACCTACAGTCCATGTCTTTCTTGGGCTCGCCTGTATACTGCTGTTAAGAGTATATAGGGCCTGGGGGCCCCATGCCTTTTTCTTTTTTTTAATTTGGGTGCGAGTTCCCCTTAATATACATACAAGACCCACAGGGCCTGGTAATGGGCTGGGGGAGGAGGGGGGTACCCATGCCGTTTTTCTCAATAATTTTCATCTATATTGCCGGGACTCAACATTACATTAAAGCCGCAAGCAGTTTTAAATTACTTTTATTCCTTTCAAAATGTCATTTTGTGCAGGGACTGTTTTAAACACGGGAAACACGCGCCACTTCACAGGCATACTATAGACACCCCCCAGGTACAAAATTTAAAGGAATATTTCACTTTTATTTTTTCACTTTAATGAATGAATGACTTGTATAGCGCAACGCATGCGAACTGAATCGCTTCTGGGCGCTTTTTCCAGCCAGTATCTGCTTGGCTGGTGCAGTCATATTTACCCCGTAGGATCATGACACGCTAGGGACACACATATATACATATATACTGGGCCAATTTGGACGAGATCCAATTTACCTACCAGCATGTCTTTGGAGTGTGGGAGGAAACCGGAGTACCCGGAGGAAACCCACACAGACACAGGGAGAACATGAAAACTCCAAGCAGATGGTGTCGTGGTTGGGATTCGAACCAGCGAACCTTTTGCTGCTAGGCGAAAGTGCTACTCACTGCACCACTGTGCTGCCCTTTAAGCATCATTAAAATCACTGCTCCAAAAAACAGAAGTTTTTAAAACTTTTTTTGTATTGATATACGTCCCCTGGGGCAGGACCCGGGTCCCCAAACCCTTTTTAGGACAATAACTTGCATATTAGCTTTTAAAATTTAAAAATTTCTCAGGTTCGAGTCCCATAGACTTTAACGATGTTCGAATGTTCACGCAAACTTTCGGTCTGTTTGCATTTTCTGGATTCGAACCCTTATCCCTAGTATGTGTCTTAAATTCTATGCTTAAGACTTACCTGTATGGGAACTGGACGGTTCTGCAATAATTGACTTCAGGTTATAAGGATCCATTGAAGCTTTGTTGACATCTCCACTATCTAAGAACATGGCATCTGCTTGTCCATCCTGAAATAAGTTTGTTAATAAATCATTTTTTTTACTGGCAGTGAACTTTTGTAGTTTATTATTAAGCATAATAAAAACAACAGCTACCATATGGTGTCCATGATAAAGGTAGCTGAAAATATTCTGAAGTATTTAAATGCCAAATAATATAAAATAGTATTGGCTTCATAAGTTATAAAACAGTCTGGAGTCTCAACTATAGCTCAGTTTCATTTTGTTAAAGAGAGAGGAAAGGTTTAATGATGTATTTTTCCTCCTTAGGGAACGGTTTTCTCACGTTGTATCCCTATGAGACCAGGATAATAAATTGGGATGTAGGCAGGGGTTAGTATCCCTTTAGGGAAACCACTCCCCTGGGTGGACATAGTGAGTGGGGCTAGTCTATCTTTTATAATCCTAATCCAGAAAAGCCTGTTGCAGATGATGGTAGGAAAAGGCTACTCTGAGTATACTGATATTTAACCACCTCAATACTGGGCACTTTACCCTCTTCCTACCCAGGCCAATTTTCAGCTTTTAGTGCTGTCACACTTTGAATGAGAATTGTGCAGTCATGCAATACTGTACCAAAATTACATTTTATATTTTTTTAACACATATATAGCTTTATTTTGGTGGTATTTAACCATCACTGAGATTTTTTATTTTTTTTGCTAAATAAATGAAAAAATACCCCAAATTTTGAAAAAAAAATGTTTTTCTTAGTTTCTGTTATACAATATTGCAAATAAGTAATTTTCCTTCTTCACTAATGTGCAATGGCAAGGCTGCACTGATGAGAACTGATGGGGCTGCATTGATGGGCACTGAGAGGGACCGATGAGGCAGCACTGATTTAGACTGATGAGGTGGCACTGATCACCTGGATTGATGGGCACTGAAGAGGAGGCACCGACAAGACGACACTGATGGGCACTGATAGGCGGCACTAATGGGCACCAATAGATGGCACTGATGGGCCCTGATAAGGGACACTGATGGGTGTCACTGATGGGTCTTTACTGATCATCAGTGCACTGATGATCAGTGTGCTGATTGTCAGTGTAAATGCTGTATCCACTGTGCCCTGTGAGATCGGCTCTCGTTGTTTCAGTGTGAGGAAAGGAGAGCCAATAACTGGCTCTGTACATTGATTTAGCACAGCTGATGGCCCTGTGATCCACTGTGTCCAAGGGACACAGCAATCACAAACACTTCCCAATGCACACCTCAGGGGCCATGTGGGAAGCACATTCTTGGGAGGACATCCAGGATGTCCAAGGACATCCTCCCAGAACTAGAAATCTGCACTGTAGATATATATTGTGTGGTTAAAAGAAAAGTATGGACTTAAAAAAAAAAAAAAAACAACTGATCACTCAGTTCTTCCCTATGCTCTGAACAGAGAGCCATGACTGTCAGTCACTGGCTCTCTGCTCTGCACCTCCAATGCCCACTAGCGCACTGGGCTGTGGAGGGAGAAGGAGGTGCTTGCTTAGGCTCTCATTGGCTTGCTGAGAGGCTGAGCCAGGAGTTAGTCTAGGCATCTAGGTGGATCCCAACTATATGGGCAGGATTTTTTTAGAGCCTGGATCGGCTCCGTGACGTCAGAAGCTTTGGCTATACTTCTCCTTTAAGCTTGCAGCCTTAGGAATTTAACCATCTGGGGTAGGCACATAACAGTCTGGGTGGAGAACCAACTTATGGAGGACCTATAGTGAGGACTGTAGAAGAGTTGAATGGCCATCCAGTGTTAAAGTGGTTGTAAAGGTTGAAGGTTTTTTACCTACATGCATTCTATGCATGAGGGTAGAAACCTTCAGTATGCAGCTCCCCCTTTGGCCCCCCTTATACTTACCTAAGCCTGGTCCTGATCCAGCGATGTGCACGAGAGTGGCTGCTCTCCTGGGTCTTTACCTCCTCGTTGGCTTAGACAAAGAGAAGAGGAGAAGAGGAGAAGTCAGGAGCGCCGCCGGGGGACCAGGGAAGAGGAGGATCGGGGATGCTCCTGTAAAAACTATTGCACATAGCAGGTAAGTATAACATGTTTGTTATTTTAATTAAATTTTTTTACCTTTAATATTACTTTAATGTTGGACTTGCATTGTGCATAATTATGTGGGCACTGCTACAGTAAAAACATTACTTACATTCCTTATTTTGGGAAGTGGCCTGGAGGGTGTGAGTGACTGAATATGGCTGAGGTTCCCCATGCTAAAGATGTGTGTGTACCCTTTCTTGTTCCTCAGCATGAGGATGGTGGGAAGGGCCGTTTGCCAGTATTATCATTTCTGGCAAGGAATTAGGGCTCTGCTAACAGGGGCAAAGTGAATTACCCGTTGGAGACCTTTCCCATCTCTTTGTGTTTCTCTTAGTACTATCACCTCACTAGTAAAGGAAGTAAAGGGAAATCTCAACTCTATATCTGGACCATGTATATAGAGCAGTTTTCTGCTCAAGAATATGACAGTATATATAAAAGATGAGGCTGGTGGATACAGGTTTATACAGTAGCAGTTCAGAGAACAATATTCATACCAAATATAACGTGTAGAATTTTGTCTAACGTAGTCTGATCAGTGATATCTGACTTCTAACTATCTGATATATGATATTAATCTTTTCAAATTTCACACTGCCCTTTACTGTTTCATGTATAAATACTTAGTATAGTATTGTAGTTATACTGTAGCCCCCTGAATATCCTTACTGTGCAGTGCGGCAAAACAGTGTTGTGTTATGACTGTATAAATCAGCAACAATTATTACCTTTATAGCTGTCATACAGGCCTCAGTGGAGGATCTAAGCACACACACAAGGTTAATCTTCGGGACATTGCAGGATCCCACTAGATCATTGCACTTTTTCTGCTCAAGATCTGATATCACACACCACCGGACTTGTCTTGCACTTGGTGCTGCAAAGCTCAAGCCTAGATCATAGTAAATATAAAGAAATATAATAATGAAAATAATGATAATATACATATGTTGTTGTATAAGTGTCAAAAAATAAAAGCAATGTGGTGTTAGTTTGGTCATAAAAGATAACAGCATAATTTTTTTTTTAAACTGATTAAATATTATATTACTTTTGGTCACGTTAATGCTTTCAATTCTAGGACCCGTAAATTACAAAACTTTATACAGCACATGACTTCATGAAATTTCCAAAAACACAGGTACAAAATAAAAAAATAGATTGAATAGATTTGAAAGATCCTCAAAACACAGATTTACTCTTACCCCCCAAATTTGCCTACTGTATGCTAATATCCCAGATGTCCCTCCCCTTGTAGCAGATTGTTTCACTCTCTCTGTAGCTCCATCCAATGGATGATAGCTCTTAATTGGAGATCAGGTACTTTAATATGGTCACAGGTACTAGACAGGATGGAACTATTGAAATTATCTGATAGAATCTACCACACACTTACCGACACCCTCCATATATTTGATAACAAATGGTCATACTGGACAATCACACAGTGATCCCAGTGTCATCCCCATGTTGCACCATGATAAGGTTATTTCTCGATATTGATGGACTCAATAAGATAATCTTCCTAATATAACTCTATCATACCATGACCTTCTGTTATACTGTTTTATATTCCTCTTGAGACGGTTTCATATATATTGTCTATGTTTGTATGCAATCTAAAATTTACAATAAAAACTTTTGTAAACAAAAAAACAAAATAAAAAAATAAAAAAACACACAGCATGTAGAAAGAGGGCATCTCCCGAGGCACTTTAGCTGACTTTAGTCTATATGAGCTCTCCTAGGAAATAGTAAGAAGAGGTTAAAGCCCTGTACACACGATCGGATATCTGATGGAATCTAATTCGATGGATTTTTTTTTGTCGGATATCCGATGAAGCTGACTTTCATCAGTCTTGCATACACACTATCAGACTAAATTCCGACCGTGCCAAAACGCGGTGACGTAAAACACTACGACGTGATGCGAAAAATGTAGTTCAATGCTTCCGAGCATGCGTCGACTTGATTCTGAGCATGCATGGATTTTTCACCGGCATATTGCAGTAATTTGCAGTAACGCAGTACATACATTGGTGCTTTGCAGTGCCATTAATTTTTTTTTTTTTAAACTTTACATTTTTATTATTTTTGACAAAATACATTCCAATATAGATGAATACAATTAATTTGTATTGCTTATCATATTGCATAGAACAAATAATAACACAAATTGAGGAATGAATAACCAGACGTAATAATAACTTTAAGGTACAATATCTGAAGTTTGATATCCTGCTACCGCCCATCCCAAGTGGGATCATACTGTAGGCAGGAGCTGGTCATCATATACTCAAATTTTTAGGAATAAAAAGAAGAAGAGGGGTCTATAAGAAATTCAATACCTTGGTGTATCATATATCGCTATTCTATATTCAAGTAATTGGAGGCTCTCGGGTTGTTTATCCAAACTTGCCATTTTTTTTTAAATAGTGAAATTTTTGAATGCTAACGTCAATTCATATTGGGCCTGAGTGTTTAGACTTATAATGACATTTGACAAGTTAGGAGCTTATGTGCATTTCCACATGTTGGCAATGGTAAGTCTCGCTGCTATTAGGATACAGTATGTGATACTATTGTTCTATAGCAATGTGGGTATATATCTAGATTTCATCCTAATAATGCTATTGTCGGTGTCAGTTCTGTCAAGTTACCTGTAAGGTCTGCAATAAAGGAGGAAACTGAGTTCCAAAAACTTGAAAGGTTCTTGCATGACCAAAGAATATGATATAGGTTTCCCACTAATTCCTCAACCCTCCAGCAGATGGGAGAGACAGAAGGGAATATTTTGGACAATCTATAAGGTGTCAGATACCATCTGTTAAAGCGGTTGTAAACCGCATAAACTTTTTTTTTTTTTCCCCAAACCTGCAATGCAAAAGGCATAATAGGCTAGTATGCACCGCATACTAGCCTATTATGAAATACTTACCTCGGAACGAGGTGTGTACCACTTACCTGGTCCACGCCGAGCAGGATGTCATCTTGCTCCGGCGTGTCTTCCGGGTATCGCCGCTCCAGCGCTGTGATTGGCTGGAGCGGCGATGACGTTACTCCCGCACGTGCGCGCGGGAGATTTAAAATCGGCAGGGTCCGGCGGATGCCGGTCCTTCAGCCGTGGATTCCCCCCTGCGCATGCGCCGCCCGCATTGCGGGGGGAATATCTCCTAAACCGTGCAGGTTTAGGAGATATTCTCCTTACCTACAGGTAAGCCTTGTTATAGGCTTACCTGTAGGTAAAAGTCCAAATAGTGGGTTTTCAACCACTTTAAGCTTTTTTTATGAATTATCCCATGTTCTATACATTAGGATGCTTTACTAGGCCTTTATGCCTTTGTTCCCATGTAAAGGTTTGTGAAAAGTCCTTTTCCCATTTTAACATGTTGGGATTTTTTTCTTCTGGGGAAAAAGGGGAGAGAAGGTTGTAGAAAAGCCTAATTCCTCTTAGGCCTAGTACACACGAGAGGATTTATCCGCGGAAACGTTCCGGAGGTCCGTTTCCGCGGATAAATCCTCTGGCGGATTTTGATCTCATGGTTGTACTAACCATGAGATCAAAATCCCCGCGGAATTCCGTCCGCGGTGACGTGTCGTGCCGTCGCCGCGATGATGACGCGGCGACGTGCGCGACGCTGTGATATAAGGACTTCCACGCATGCGTCGAATCATTACGACGCATGCGGGGGATGGATTCGGACGGATTGATCCGGTGAGTCTGTACAGACCAGCGGATCAATCCGTTGGACTGGATTCCAGCGGATCGATTTCTTAGCATGTCAAGAAATTTTGATCCGCTGGAAATCCATCCCCGGGGAAAAAAATCCGCGGAAAATGATCCGCTGGATCGTACACACCAGGGGATCTATCCGCTGAAACCGGTCCGCGGATCAATTCCAGCGGATCGATCCTCTCGTGTGTACGGGGCCTTACTTTTTGAAATTTGTGGTGTGTGAAATATTGCCATATTTCTGTTGGGATATCAATATTGTCAGAAAGCTTTATATTTTTTTAGATATGCGCATTTGCTGAATTTCTTTTCCACTATGTCCTTGAAGTGTGCTGGTAGACAATTATAAGTTTGGTCCATTCTTTTGTTATATTTATTAAACGATTGGCTATAATCTTAGCATACATTTTTATGTCTACATTTAGTATGGATATAGATCAGTAATTTAAAGATAATATTGGTTCTTTGTCTGGTTTTGGGATGTTAATTATTAATGCTTCTAACATCTCCTTAGGGAATTGGCTAGATAATGCTGTTTGATTGAACATTTTGGTCAGATGTGGCAATAGTATTTCACTAAATGCTTGGAAATATTCTCCTGAGAGACCATCTATGCCTGGGGTTTTGTTTTTAGAAAGGGATTTTATAACTTTGAAAGTTTCTTGTAATGAGATTGAGTTGTTGATTTGTTGTAGATCTTGGAGACAGGATGCTGCAGCCATGAGGTTTGGCAGAGTCTGCACGAGACTGACTGGGACCAGTAATCCACCTTAATACAGCTAGCATGAAAAGACTCCTTGGCCCGGATTCAGATACCAGTTACGACGGCGTATCTCCGGAGGTCGAGTTGCGGGGTCGTATCTTTGCGACTGATTCATAGAATCAGTTACACATAGATTTTCCTAAGATCCGACCGGCGTAAGTGTCTTACACCGTCGTATCTTAGGCTGCATATTTACGCTGGCCGCTAGGTGGCGCTTCCGTATATTTACGCAAGGAATATGCAAATTAGGTAGATACGCCGATTCAGAAACGTACGTCCGCCCGGCCCATTTTTTTACGTCGTTTACGTTAGGCTTTTTCCGGCGTAAAGTTACCCCTGCTATATGAGGGGTATCCTATGTCGAATGTTAAAAATTTTACGTCGTTTGCGTAAGTCGTTCGCGAATAGGGCTACAGCCCTATTCGCGAACGTAAGTTACGTAAGTTACGTAAGTTACGTTCACGTCTAAAGCATTGACGATTTGCGGCGTAATTTCAAGCATGCGCACCGGGATTCTTTTTCACGAACGGCGCATGCGGCAAATACGTCAAAAAACGTCAAATACGCGGGGTCACACTTAATTTAGATAAAACACGCCCACATCATGCACATTTGAATTAGGCGGGCTTACGCCGGACCACATACGTTACGCCGCCGTAACTTAGGGTGCAAGTTCTTTCTGAATACGGAACTTGCTCCCTAATTTACGGCAGCGTAACGTATCTGAGATACGTTACGCCCGCCGAGAGATAGTCAGATCTCTCTGATTCCGGGCCCTTGACTTGAGAGGCCCTTATAGTCCCAATAGCTCCAGGCATTGAACAGGGGGCATTCTGCAGCCATGAGTGGTCAGTCCACTTCAGTAACTGGGAGACCCAAGAGCTTTTTTCATCACAATGCCCTCCCTTGCACAGGCCTACTCAGACAGTGTTGCTGGAGGAATGCCTGAATGCTTGATAGCGGGAAGAGGGGGGGCACAGGGACACAATGGTTACTGCTAGTTGCTATAGCCGCCGACAGTAATCGCACATAAAAAACCTGAAAGGCTGGTTGTACCCAAGTCGATTGATGGACAATCAGTGAGCTCATAGATCAAATTGTGATCTATGTATGGCCAGCTTTAGTGTTTTCAGCCATCAACAGGAAGTGCTTTACTGTCAGGTTCTCCAGGTAAGCAATTTTGTAAGAGGGTGACAAACTTGTATATGCTGTATTCAGTAGGAAATTAAACATACATACTGAAAAATTGATTTAGGGTTTACATACACTTTAAATAACTTGATGACTAATCATATGAGCAATGTCAATCATTAAACAATTGGGGTTTCAAAGTCAGCCTATTTAATATCATATCAATATACAGTAAAACCTTGGTTGGAGAGTAACTTGGTTAGAGAGCGTTTTGCAAAACAAGCAAAATATTTTAATAAATTTTGCCTTGATATAAAAGCGATGTCTTGATTTAAGAGTAGCGTCATGGCACAACTGAGTATAAAAGAGAAGAGAGGAGCCTCTAAGTGTAGCAATATGGTTACATTTAACCACTTGCCGCCCGCCAATGACAGATTGACAGCGGCAAAGTGGTTGTAGAATCCTGACCGGACGTCATATGACGGCGATCGTTGTTGCGGGGTGTCAGTCTGATACCCCGCAACACCGATCTCGGTAAAGAGTCTCTCACGGAGACTCTTTACCACGTGATCAGCCGTGTCCAATGACGGCTGATCACGATGTAAACAGGAAGAGCCGTTGACGGCTCTTCCTCACTCGCGTCTGACAGACGCGAGTAGAGGAGAGCCGAACGGCGGCTCTCCTGACAGGGGGGGTTCGCGCTGATTGTTTATCAGCGCAGCCCCCCCTCGGATCGCCACATGGACCACCAGGGAAGCCCACCCTGGACCACCAGGAAAGGGCAGATCCCCCAAAAAAAGGCTAAAAAATAAATAAATAAAAGGCTGTAAAAAAAAAAAAAAAAAGGGGCAGATCAAAAAAAAAAAAGGCTCAAAAAAAAAAAAAAAAGGCTGTAAAAAAAAAAAAAGCATTATAAAAAAAAAGATGCCACTCAGTGCCCACAAATGGGCACTGACTGGCAACATAGGTTAATCAGTGCCGCCCCAGTGTCCATCAGTGCCACCCTACAGTGTCCATCAGTGCCACCCCACAGTGCCCATCCATGCCCAGTGCCCACCTATCAGTGCCCATCTGTGCCACCCATAAGTAGCCATCAGTACCACCCATAAGTGCCGCCCATGAGTGCCCATCTGTGCCGCTTATGAGTGCCCAGTGCCACCTATGTGTGCCCATCAGTGCCACCTATGTGTGCCCATCAGTGCCGCCTATGTGTGCCCATCAGTGCCGCCTATGTGTGCCCATCAGTGCCGCCTATGTGTGCCCATCAGTGCCGCATACAAGCGCCGCCAATCAGTGCCACCTCATCTGTGCCCGTCAGTACTACCTCATCGATGTCCATCAGTGCCATCTCATCGGTGCCCATCAGTGCCGCCATATCAGTGCCCGTAATTGAAAGAGAAAACTTACTTATTTACAAAAAAATTAACAGAAAAAAATTAAAACGTATTTTTTTTCAAAATTTTCAGTCTTTTTTTCGTTGTTGCGCAAAAAAAAAAAAATCGCAGAGGTGATCAAATACCACCAAAATAAAGCTCTATTTGTGGGGAAAAAAGGACGCCAATTTTGTTTGGGTACAGTGTAGCATGACCGCGCAATTGCCATTCAAAGTGCGACAGTGCTGAAAGCTGAAAATTGGCTTGGGCGGGAAGGTGTATACGTGCCCTGTATGGAAGTGATTAATGAAGGTACAACATTTAGCAACTTATTGCTACACTTAGCGGTGCCTCCCTTCTCTTTTATACCCTGTAAAAAAAATGCTTTGATATACAAGTGCTTTGGATTACAAGCATGTTTCTGGAACGAATTATGTTCGCAAACCAAGGTTTTACTGTATACTAGATTTACAGTTGTTCCTAAAACTACCTATGGGCTTAATAACCACTTAAGGACCGCCTCCTGCACATATATGTCGGCAGAATGGCACGGCTGGGCACATGTACGTACAGGTACGTCCTGTACTAGTACCCAGCCGTGGGTCGCGGGCGCGCGCCCACGGCGCGCACCCGAGACCCGGTTCGAAGCTCCGTGACCGGAACTGCGGGTCCCGTGGACCCGATCGCCGCTGGAGTGCGGCGATCGGTCCCCGGAGCTGAACAACATCGGTCCCCGTTCTTCACTGTGACGGCTGCATCAATCGTGTCATCCCTGTTATAGGGGGACACAATCGATGACGTCACTCCTACAGCCACACCCCCCTACAGTTGTAAACACACTTCAGGGAACGCATAACCCCAACAGTGCCCCCTAGTGGTTAACTCCCAAACTGCAACTGTCATTTTCACAATAAACAATGCATTTTAAATGCATTTTTGCTGTGAAAATGACAATGGTCCAAAAAATGTGTCAAAATTGTCCGAAGTGTCCGCCATAATGTCGCAGTCACAAAAAAATCGCTGATCGCTGCCATTAGTAGTAAAAAAAATAAAATGCAATAAAACTATCCCCTATTTTGTAAATGCTATACATTTTGCGCAAACCAACCGATAAACGCTTATTGCGATTTCTTTTACCAAGAATAGGTAGAAGCAGGGCTTTTTTTCAGGGGGAACTCAGTTCCAAAACCCTTTGGTGCCTGTTCACCACAATCACTTGTAAACACAGAAGTCTGTTTTTTGTGTTTACAAGTGACAGCTCTGCACTCTGTGTGTAACCCCCTGAACTCTGCACCCTTTAAGACCCTATTACTGTTTGTGAAATCTGAATGGGGTTGTGGTTGGGTTCCTGCACGTATTTTCTGAGAAAAAAAGCTCTGGGTAGAAGAATACGTATCGGCCTAAACTGAGGAAATTTTTTTTTTTATATATATATATTTTTGTGGGATATTTATTACAGCAAAAAGTAAAAAATATTGCATTTCTTTTTAAATTGTCACTATATTTTTGTTTATAGCGCAAAAAATAAAAACCGCAGAGGTGATTAAATACCACCAAAAGAAAGCTCTATTTGTGGGAAAAAAAGGAAGCCAACTTTGTTTGGGAGCCACGTCGCACAACCGCACAATTGTCAGTTAAAGCGACGCAGTGCCGAATCGCAAAAAGGGGCAAGGTCCTTTAGCTGCATTTTGGTCCGGATCTTAAGTGGTTAAGTGCACCTTTGTGTTTAGCTGCACATATCTATGTGAACATTGCTGAAATTCCCACATAGAAATATAACAGCTGTACTTACCAATGATGGTGAAAAATAGGGCTGTTTGGTAAATCAGAGCCATCCTTCTCAGTGCCTTCTGTGCCTCGCTATAGCACTTCAATTTTCACATATTGTCACAGCTCACCCTTTTTATATGAGATGATGAGTGGGCGAGTGTGCAGACCCATTGTCCTTGACCATTGGTATCTGTAAATAGACACTGTTTTCTTTACACAAAGACATCTCTAAAACACCATACGAGTCCTGCCAGGTCTAATTTTGGATTGTTCATCACAACCAGTACTGACAGAAAAAGATTTCGCTGCTCTTTTCAAAAAGTTATGTTCCTGGCTATCATGCTGATTTAATTGATTCATTACTTTCTGACTCCCTGACCCAGGAAAAATATTTAACAAGATCTGATCTACATTATGTACATATATAAATAAATTGCAGCAATAAAATTTGTCTTATATCAATAAATAAGATAAATAAATTAGGTTAATCGGTGCTAGCCACAAATCCCCTGTAAACATCTCATCAGTGCACATGAAGAAATAACATATTTTACATACATATAAATTAGTCAATAAATACATAAAAAAAATCCCTTGTGCAAACTTCAGTGCTAATAAAAATAAATTATTTAACAAATCAATTCTCATATACTGTACATATAGTTTGATCATTAAATAAATATATAAAAATTCCCATGTGCATAACCAATCACATAAAATTAATGAATTAATTGCAGAATTTAATAGAATGAAAACATGGTGAATGCAATCATTAAAGTGAAACCCTAAAAGAGAAGTTCCACTTTAGCACCTCCTTCCCCCCTACTCTTTCACTTTTGGGGTGGTTGGGTTGGGGGGGGGGTAGGCACCTAGTTTTAACAGGTACCTGCTCCTACTTCCGGTCTAGCCACCTAGGCAATTAGAGCAGAATTCCCCCCCACTACTTTCTGGGATGTGTCACGGGTTCCAGAATGCTGCGGGACCATTCACAAAGTGCAGTGTGGTTTGCACATGTGCAGTGGGAATCCAACTGTGAAACCACAAGGAATCACAGCCTGCTTCTTGTAGTAAAAATGCTGGCACCAGAGACCCGAGTGCCCACAAATAATCCACCCTGGTGAAGACGGTGCTAAATCCTTGGATGGGTACGTGTCCTTTTTATAAAAAGTCAGCCACTACAATTTATTTTTTAATTTAAAATTTTTGTGTCCATGCCTTTCACACATTAAAATAATAAATGCCAGACATGAAGTAAGCCCACCAATTGGTAGTTATAGGCACTAGCCACTTTCTTTGGACACTTAGCACCTTCTTGAGGTGTGTTTATAGAGCTATACACAATCACCTAAAAAGTTTTTTCACATATGCTAATTTTTGTGAACACTTGAGCAATTAGTTGGATTAATTAGATTCACTCCAGCACCAATAGTAGTGTTTTTACAACATAATAACAACTTACCTTTATTAAGCAGCACCACATCCACCTTTTATTTTCCATTCAACTGGGATTCTACTTTGGTAGGTGTTTAAGTGGAGGCAGCAGCTTTTTGTACATAGATATTATCCAACCATAGCACGGAACCTTTTTTTTATTGTGTCAACAGGGACATTAACAGGGCATATGCATATGCTCCTAATGTTTGGTTGCTTGTATTGTGTTTTTCCCCTTAGTTACCCATGGTAACTACGCCTTCTTCCTTGTCTTGCCGAGTTAACCTTTTTGTAGTGGTATTTCTCATACTCCATAGTGCTTTACAGACCCAGGTTCTTTGGAATATACCAGAACCAAGATGCACCCCTTTCAGACCAGGCTCAAAGTGGTTAACCACTTCAGCCCGGACCATTAATCAGCTTAAAAACCGGAGGTTTTTTTTACAATTTGGCACTGCGCTGCTTTAACTGGTAATTGTGCGGTCATGCAATGTTTTACCCAAAATAAAATTTGCGTCCTCTTTTTCCCACAAATAGAGCTTTCTTTTGATGGTATTTAATTGCCTCTGCAATTTTATTTTTTTGCGCTATAAATGGAAAAAGGCAGAACATTTTGAAAAAAAAGTGATATTTTCTACTTTTTGTTATAAGAAAAATCTAATAAACAAAATTGTAGTCATACATTTAGGCCAATTTTTTTTCAGCCACATGTTTTTGGTAAAAAAAAATTCAATAAGCGTATATTTATTGGTTTGCGCAAAAGTTATAGCGTCTACATACTAGGGTACATTTTCTGGAATTTACATAGCTTTTAGTTTATGACTGTCTATCTCATTTCTTGAGGTGCTAAAATGGCAGGGCAGTACAAAACCCCCCCAAATGACTCCATTTTGGAAAGTAGACACACCAAGGAAATTGCTGAGATGCATGTTGAGCCCTTTGAATTTTTTTTTTTTTTTTGTCCCAAGTGATTGAATTATGACAAAAAAAAATCCAAAAAGTTGTCACTAAATGATATATTGCTCACACATGCCATGGTTATATGTGGAATTGCACCCCAAAATAAGTTTTGCTGCTTCTCCTGAGTACGGGGATACCACATGTGTGGGACTTTTTGGGAGCCCCCAAGATGGCACAACCCCCCCCCAAATGACCCCATTTTGGAAAGTAGACACCCCAAACTATTTTCTGAGAGGCATGTTGAGTCCATGGAATATTTTATATTTTGCCACAAGTTGCGGGAAAATTACAAAACTTTTTTTTGTAGTATTAGCGGTGGCATCATCAACTGGGAGAATATGCCACTCTCTAAGCAGGGTCAGACCACCTTCCAAGGAAGTCACTACATGGTTCCTGCCCTCCTTAGTGATGGTGATGCTGGTTGGGAATCCCCACCTTGGTTCCTCAAGGCCTTGGTTATAGTGACCAAGTTTCTCCGTTTCTTCAGGGTATACTGCGATCGGTCAGCATAAAACTGGGCGGTATGCGTTCTTTGTTGTGCATGGCCGCCATTAACTGCTCCTTAACATGGAAGAAGTGCAATCTCAGGATCACATCCCTAGGTATGTTATCAGGGAGGTAGGATGGTTTTGGAAGGCGATGAATCCTATCGATGATGACATCTATTGCAGTAAGGTCAGGGAGTAGGTCTGAAAACAGAGTAGTGGCGTAAGCTTTAAGTTCCCCCTGCTGAACTGATTCAGGGACACCTCTAATTTTCATATTATTTCTTCTACTCCTGTCTTCCAAATCTGCCAGCTTAGCTTTGATGCCCTCCGTCTCGTCCTCCTCCTGCTCTTGGACATCCATTAGGTCATTAATTGTTGAGGAATATTCCCCCATCTTGGAATCAATATGCTCAAACCCTTGTCTCCACCTTCTGTATGTCAGTGTGAAATGTTTTCATGCAGGACATCATGTCAGCTTGTATGGTGCTGCGGAGGGAGAGAAACATATCTTTTAGCACTGTGTCCTTTACTGGTTGGTTCATAGTGGGGAATTTCTCTATCCTGTCAGGGAGCTCCCTCGTGTCATCCCCTGAGTCCATCTCCGGCCCTGGGACTGGGCTGCATCGCGGCTCATCCATCCTGAATCTAGCCTTTGCGGGGCTAGTCGTCTGTGGTGTGTCTGGGCAGGACCAAGGGCTCCCAGGGCACCCGCTATGTTTGCTCTGCAAAGGAGAGAGGAGGGGAACGAGTGGGGCATGCTGGAGTGGAGGACAGACCGGCGCCATCTTGCCTACCTCCATGCTGTCTGAGCGGAAAGAATTCTGTCAGCTTATGAGGTTTCCTTTCCTCCTTTCTTTTCCTCGTCATTGCCGACGAGTTGTCGAGGGTGTCAGCCGCAGATTCTGGGTGGTGAGAAGGTGCCTTGGCAGCTGATTCATGCCGTTATGGTTCCCGATGGTGCGGAGCTCCTCTCTGAAGCTGCCATCTCTGACCGCAGCTAGCCACGCCCCCCCACAAACTTTTTTTGCACAAAGTTCTCACTAAATGATATATTACTCACACATGCCATGGTCATATGTGGAATTACACCCTAAAATACATTCTGCTGCTTCTCCTGAGTACGGGAATACCACATGTGTGGGACGTTTTGGGAGCCTTGCCTGGTACCGGACCCTGAAAACCAAGCACCGCCTTCAAGATTTCTAAAGGCATACATTTTTGATTTCACTCCTCACTACCTATCACTACCTATGACAGTTTTGAAGGCCGTAAAATGCCAAAATGCCCCCCCCCCCAAATGACCCCATTTTGGAAAGTAAACACCCCAAGCTATTGGCTGAGAGGCATGTTGAGTCCACGGAATATTTAATATTTTGTCACAAGTTGCGGGAATAGGACAAACATTTATTTAATTTTTTGCAAGTTGTCACTAAATGATATATTGCTCAAACATGCCATGGGCATATGTGGAATTACACCCCAAAATACATTTTGGCACAAACCCCCCAAAATGACCCCATTTTGGAAAGTAGACACTCCAAGCTATTTGCTGAGAGGCATGGGGAGTATTTTACAGCTCTCATTTGTTTTTTCAAATTTTAAAACTTTGTAACAACTTTAAACTTTACAACAAAAAATGGCACATAATTGTGAAGTGGAAGGAAAATGATAAATGGTTTTCACATTTTTTTACAAATAAATGTCTAAAAAGTATGGCGTCAATTCTTTGTAGAACCACCTTTTTGCTGCAATTACTGTCTTTTTGGATATGCCTCTACCAGCTTTGCACATCTAGAGAGTGAAATGTTTGCCCATTCTTCTTTGCAAAATAGCTCAAGCTCTGTCATATTGGATGGAGAGCATCTGTGAACAGCAATTTTCAGGTCAGGCCACAGATTCTCAATTGGATTTAGGTCTGGTGTTGAGTTATTCACTTTGGGGTCATCACAGAGGACAAGGAGGCACTCTTCACGTCTGGAGGAAAAAAGATTTACCTCCAAATATGGAAAGACTTCAGCGGCTGGGAAAATATGGAATAGACCTCATCAAGACCTAGTTCTAGCCAGATCAGTAGATAAAAAAAAGCCTGGATTCTTTCCTTAATGTACAAAATATAACTGGATACTAATACTTACTGTATAGGTAAAGTTGATCCAGGGAATGTCTGATTGCCTCTTGGGGGGATCGGGATCAATTTTTCCCCTGCTAGAGCAAATTAGATGATGCTTTATTGTTGTTTTTTTGTCTTCCTTTAAAATAGATCACCTGTGTGATTGTGTATATAGAGGTTTTCCTTTTGTTTGTGTGTTTTTTTTATATCTGTGGGTTGAACTGTATGTGTCTTTTTCAATCAGGCTAACTATGTAACTATGTAACCTGTCAGCTTGTTAGTTACATATGTCAGCTATGCCTCCTACCCAGTGCCTAAAGATTCCTTTATCCAGTCCTTAGGATTGTGTGTTATGCCGTGTACACACGATCGGTCCATCCGATGAGAACGGTCTGATGGACTGTTTTCATCGGTTAACCGATGAAGCTGACTGATGGTCAGTCGTGCCTACACACCATCGGTTAAAAAAATGATCTTGTCAGAACGCGGTGACGTAAAACACAACAACGTGCTGAAAAAATTAAGTTCAATGCTTCCAAGCATGCGTCAACTTGATTCTGAGCATGCGTGGATTTTTAACCGATGGACGTACCCACAGACGATCGTTTTTTTTTCTATCGGTTAGGTATCTATCGGTTAAATTTTAAACAAGATTGCTTTTTTTTAACCTATGGATAAATAACCGATGGGGCCCACACGCGATCGGTTTGGTCCGATGAAAACTGTCCATCAGACCGTTCTCATCGGTTTGACCGATCATGTGTACGCGGCATTAGTATTAAGCCAAAAACATATACTTGGGGGGCACACCCTAAAATGCTTTACATTTCAGATAGTGCTGCTATAAGACCAAAAACAGTAAAAAACAGATTACAGCGCACACATGCAAATATTACATTTATCCTGCAAGGCTAGTTAAAAACACCTGAACATATTAAAAAATAATAGGATTTTTATACTCACCGTAAAATCCTTTTCTCTAAGTTCATGGACGGACACAGCCTTAATCTTGACAAAGTGGGTATTAGCCTTCCTTTAGGAGTGACTAGGCAGAAAGTGTTAACAACTTCAAAGCTGAACAGCCCCGCCCAGTGGGTGGTCCTATTGGCTATATCCCCTCAGCCTGCACTAAGCAGCTTAGTTCGTCAAAAGCAGTACAAACTTAAAAAAGAGGGGTGGGTGCTGTGTCCGTTCATGAACTCAGAAAAAAGGATTTTACGGTGAGTATAAAAATCCTATTTTCTCCTTCGTTCATGGATGGACACGGCCTTAATCTTGACAAAGTGGGACATCCCAAAGCAGTGTTAAAACGAGGGGTGGGAACAGCATAAAATTAAACTTCACCCCAAAACAAAACAGAGCTCCTCAACTGTAACTAAACAGCTGCCTACAAAACTTTGCGGCCGAAGAAGCACCCGAAGATGCACTCACATCAACTTGTAAAGTTTAGTGAAAGTGTGAACGGGCGACCAGGTCGCCGCCTTACACAACTGGGAAACAGACGTTTGATGTCGGAAAGCCCAAGAGGCACCTATTGCTCTGGTCGAATGCGCCGTGACAGGGAGGCGCCCGACCCTTTATGGCGTAAGCCTGATCATGATCTATTGGGTTCACCTCGAAATGGTGGCCGATGAGACCGCTGGGCCCTTCTTGGGACCAGCCACCAAAACAAACAGTGAGTCTGAACTCCAGAACGGAGCAGTAACAGACAAGTATACTCTCGGAGCTCGGACAACGTCCAAGGAATGCCACGTCGTCTACTTAGGATTCGATGGATGAGGACACAAGGATGGCAGTACAATGTCTTCCTTGAGATGTAAGAAAATAATACAATTTGAAATAAACCTCCAGGCCTATGGGCCCAAAGGGAGCCATGTCTTCTCCTTAGCTAGGCAGAAAAAAACTGAGCTGCTTAGTGCAGGCTGAGGGGATATAGCCAGTAGGACCGCCCCCTAGGTGGGGCTGTTCAGATTTGAAGTTGTTAACCCTTTCTGCCTAGTCACTCCTAAAGGAAGGCTATTAACCACTTTGTCAGGATTAATGCTGTGTCTGTCCATGAACAAAAGAGAAAAAGGGTTTGGTCACACTATATTGTCATATAGTTCTAAGCCCACTTACTGTGACAAAGTACCCCGAATTAGTGGGTCTTAACCTAGTAATAGAATGAAAGAACCTGTGTCTCAACCATGGGAGACAAACTCCTCTATGTGGGAGAACTGAAGGGATTCTTCCTATACACTGATGGCCACTAATAAGAGGTCATGAGGAGGGGGAGGGTTGCTCCAGCCAAAGATAGACAGATAGACACATAGAGGAGTTTGTCTCCCATGGTTAAGACACTAGGTTCTTTCATTCTATTACTAGGGTAGGACCCACTAATTTGGGGTACTTTGTTGCAGTAAGTGGGCTTAGCACTATGTAGCGCCCCCTTACTTTCAGTATGGGCACTACGCTAAAGTTAGTGGGGAATGGGAGAGTTATTTTACTCTCATTCATAATTTGCTAAATTTGGGCTGCTGTCATTCCTGAACTGTCCTGTAGGTCAGTCTGCGCTCCAGGGGTGCCAATCCCACCCCTGGGCGACAGTTGGCGCTAAAGGGGTTCTGGCAGAGCCGCTTTTTCCCAGCAGCCAATTAGAGGAGTTTTCCCTCGCGGGGCATGCTGGGCGAGAGTATATCTGTGGCAGACGACATTTTTGTTGGTTCTTTGCGGGTTCCAGGTGCGGCACCCACCTTTAGGGTGTGCGTATCCAACGGACCCCGGCGATATGGCCTACCCGGCCGGGGTCACATGCTACGCGGAGCTCCATGTTGCTGAAAGGGGCCCCAGTGACTTGCTGGGTCCCCGACTCTATTGAAGAGATCCCAGGCTGTATGCCGTTCGGTGGGGGGTTGGCTTGAGGAGAACCCGGAGGCAGGTTGTCCAATAGGGCTTGAACGAACCATCGGGGATCTGGTGACCGGGACATTGACAGGTGCACTTCAACTGTCACCTGGTGACCCTAACTTAATTTACTGGGAGGATTCGCTCAATCCATTCAGCTCATCCAAGTACTAGGCCTGTGGCAGAGGTCCCTAGAGCCAGGTCTGTGGCAGAGACCTGTTCCTCCCAGCAACCTTAAAGTAGCGCTTTGGCTGCCAAACTCGTGGCAGGAGTTTGTCCGGGGGCACTTCACCCACTCTGGCTAGAGTGGCGACGAACTGTGTTTATTACTACTGAGAGCAGGATTGCTCGCTTCATATCCAGGCCTGATACTGCAAAGTTCTCTATCGCTTCATCAACCTTTCTCTCTACCTCATGTTGATGTTGGTCATGTTGGGCCGAGAATAAAGCATTCAGAAAACCTTTATTTACTGACTGGACATTCGCTCACTAATCTACTCATCAACTTCACCCCTAGACACCGGTAAGAGGTAACTTAATACGCCAATCCCAAAACAACCAGCGGCTCCTGAGCGGGTAGCGCTACAACTATATGACCATATAGGGTAACCAACCCCCCCCCCCCATATTTTTGAACATGTTCAGGTGTTTTTAACTAGCCTTGCATAATAAATGTCATTTTTGCATGTGTGCGCTGTAATCTGTTTTGTTAGTATTAAGGCAGGCACATCACTATGTGTGTATTATGCGGCAAAGGAGTGTTGAACCCCAGACATGACATCAGTTCCAGCAGTTTGGTATGTTTACTGTAGTTAAATAGCTTGTGCAAATTAGGTTACAATATTAACCAAAGTGCACGTACATGACCTAGCTATTGCATTGTATCTAAATTGTATCCAGTGTTATTGCACTGAGAATGTCAAAGTACGGTGTACTAATATTTGAGGTTATATGATGCTGCATTACTGATATTCAAAGTGGTGTGACCAGGGCCGGACTTACCATTGGCCTTGACTGGGCTCAAGCCCAGGGGCCCCACCCAATAGGGGGCCCCCTTTAAAAAAAAAAAAAAAAAAAAAATGTTTTTTTTTTTTTTTTTAGGGGTCCGGAGGTCCCCAGGGGCCCGCAGGGCCCCAGGGCCCCGGACGGCAACCCCCCTTTTTTTTATTTATTTTTTGTAAAAAAAAATTTTTTTTATATATTTTTTATTTTTATATATATAATATATATATATATATATATATATATATATATATATATATATATATATATATTTTATTATTATTATTAAAGGGCCCAGGGGTCTCCAGGGCCCCGGATGGCAACCCCCCTTTTTTTTATTTATTTTTTGTAAAAAAATGTTTTTTTTTTTATATTTTTTATTTTTATATATATAATATATATATATATATATCTATATATATATATATATATATATATATATATATATATATATATATATATATATTATTATTAAAGGGCCCAGGGGTCTCCAGGGCCCCCGGATGGCAACCCACCTTTTTTATTTTTTTATAAAAAAAATTACATTTTTTTTATATATATATATATTTTTTTTTTATTAAAGGGCTCAGAGGCCCCCGGGGCCCCATGTGGCAACCCCCCCTTTTTTATTTTTTTTATAAATGTTTATTTTTTTATTTTTTATTAAAAGGCCCAGAGGTTCCCAGGGGCCCAGAGGTCCCCAGGGCCCCCTGGTTTGGAAACCTCCGTTTTTTTATGTAATTTTTATAAATGTTTTTTTTTTTATTATTAAAGGGCCCAGAGGTTTATTTTTTCTTTTTATTAAAAGGCCCAGAGGTCCCCAGGGCCCCCGGATGGCTACATATATTTATATATATATTTGTTTTCTTCTTTATTTCTTCTTTATTTCTTCTTTTTTTTGTAAAGGCCCCCCCGCTTCTCAATTTGCGGCAGCCCCCACGCTTCTCAATTTCAGGCGGCAGCACCCCCACCCCCCCCTAGGTTCTCTGCTTCAGGGGGCCCATGCCTTAAGCTGTGCAAGGGGCCCCAAAATTCCTAATGGCGGCCCTGCACATACCTCCCAACACGCACGGATTCTGTGGGACTTTCCCGCACAGACAGCTTCTTCCCGCAGTCCCGCAAAAGGGTTAATTTTCCCGCACTGCTAGAGGAGGCAGCACGGAAGCAGGAGGAACCGGAGTGGTGTGTGGAGGACTGTGGCTGCTCAACAACTTCGATCCGCCCCCAATTCTCGGCTCCAGGGGGCCCCTACAACACTCAAGCCCAGGGGCCCCCACCACCCTAAGTCCTGCCCTGGGTGTGACTTATTTCAAACATATTTACTAAATCTCCTGTATAAAATACATCACTGGTTTAAAGCCTGCAAAATACAGGGAGTCCTACTAGACTCAGCTTTTCCTTAGTCCAAAATCTTGTAACTTATCATTTTGAATGTCGTTAAAGTGTGACTGCACCTTTGATGCAGTTACTGTAGCGCTACCCCTCCTGGTAGGCTGTGTCCTCTTTCCTGCCATGACTCTTTAAACTGCTTAGTCGCCATTGAAACACCTGGTTACAGACTGAATGCCTCTTACACCTGAGAAACATAAAGTGGTTGTAAAGCCTAACATTTTTTACCTTAATGCAAGGAATGCATTTAGGTAAAAAAGGTTTAGGCATCGAATTTGGCCCCTCGCCCCCTTACACTTACATGAGCCCTCATTCGAGCGAGCGCTGTGCACATCTGCAGCTCTTCTCTCCCAACACTTCCATATATCGCTTTGCTGAGGCATCAGGAGCCATCAGGAGCCATTGGCTCCTGGTGCTCTCAATCAAAGACAGTGACGAGGGAGCGGGGGGGTTGCTGGGTCCCACTGTCTGTGTCAATGTACACAGTAGCGGGGCTCATGGAATGAGCACACATGAGCGAGCACAAGCGGCTTCCTGTGGAGACACTGAACAGAAAGGAGGAGCCAGAAGTGGCGGCGGGGGATCCGAGAAGAGGAGGTTCGGGGGCCACTTTGTGCAAATCCTTTGTACAGAGCAGGTAAGTATAGAGATGCATGTTATTTTAATTTATTTTAAAATTGCTTTAAGCTTTTAATATGCTCTAAATTACTATACAGAAAATAGGCTAAGCAACTGGCAGTAGATTAAATAGTTGTATTGAAACAATGCGGTTAAACAAAGAATAAATCATTCAACAGACAGATAAACAGATTTACAGATGCTATACTAGATAAATGAGCACTAACCTATAAGCTGGAAATACGTTTAACTGTAGCAAAATTAACCCAAATTACAACTAGTGCAGGCAGAGTTAAAGCTTCGGCATCAACTAGCCCAGACATAGGAATTAGTTCTTGTGTGCACACTAGTAGGGATGAGCTTCAAGTGCGAGTCGAACTCATGTTCGACTCGAACATTGCCTGTTCGCCGAACAGCGATCAATTTGGGGTGTTTGCGGCAAATTTGAAAAGCCGCGGAACACCCTGTAAAAGTCTATGGGAGAAATCTAAAGTGCTAATTTTAAAGACTTATATGCAAGTTATTGTCATAAAAAGTGTTTGGGGACCCGGGTCCTGCCCCAGGGGAAATGTATCAATGCAAAAAAAGTTTTAAAAATGGAAGTTTTTTCGGGAACAGTGATTTTAATAATGTTTAAAGTGAAACAATAAAAGTGAAATATTCCTTTAAATTTCGTACCTAGGGAGGGTGTGTATAGTATGCCTGTAAAGTAGCTCATGTGTCCCGTGCTCAGAACTGTCCCTGCACAAAGTGTAATTTCTGAAGGAAAAAAGTCATTTAAAAGTACTCGCGGCTGTAATGAATTGTCGACTCCTGGCAATACAGAGAAAAGTCATTGAAATTCATTGATAAAAAAAAAAAAATGCGTGGGGTCCCCCCAAATTCAATTACCAGGCCCTTCAGGTCTGGTATGAATATTAAGGGGAACCCTGAGTCAAATAAAAAAAAATGGCGTGGAGTTCCCTCCAAAAATCCATACCAGACCCTTTATCCGAGCACGCAAACCTGGCAGGCCGCAGGAAAAGAGGGGGGACGAGAGAGCGCCCCCTCTCCTGAACCGTACCAGGCCACATGCCTTTAACATGGGGAGGATGCTTTGGGGGTCTGTGACTCCTCAAAGCACCATGTCCCCATGTTGATGGGGCCAAGGGCCTCATCACCACAACCCTTGCCTGGTGGTTGTGGGGGTCTGCGGGCGGGGGCTTATCGGAATCTGGAAGACCCCTTTAACAAAGGGAAAAAAACAAGCTGCGCTAAATAAATAAAAGGATAATTTGTCAAGAGCTGACAAACATGTGACCATGTGTCGCATAAAAAAATATATGATGAAGTTATATTTTATGCATAGATATTAGTGTGAACCAAAAACCTTAACTGAGCACAAACATGGCATTACATAAATAAACCCAATGTGGTTATCTCTGTGAATATTTAGATAAAGTTTGTGAATTTTGTGTTTCGAGCCCTTTACTACTTGCTCGACAGTGGGTGTGGTTTATTTTCTGGAGTGCCCATGTGGCCTCCAATATGTGGGTAGGACCAAGCATCCCCTGCAAGTACGCCTCAATGAGCATATCAACAATATAAGGAATGGATACACCAAACATTCTGTGTCCAGACATTATTTGTTGACCCATAAAAGAGATCCAACTAACACTATCTTTTTGGGGATTGACAAATACAATCCCCAATGGAGGGGTAGTGATTTGGTTAGAAGCATATCGAGGCTTGAGATGGCATGGATACATAAAGTCAAATGTTACACCCCTTTCGGCCTCAATATTAATGTCGATGTCAATTGTTTTATTGACAATTCATAGATTGACTATTAGGTGCCTTGTTAGCTCTACACTAATTTCATCCTATGTGGTATTGCTCAGATTACCAACATTAATATAATTTTTAGATAGGTGTTTAGAGGGTATTTTCATATTTGTATCAACAATCTTGCTTATTTCCCACAATAAGGATGATGTGGCTATATATATTCATATGATGTATGTGTACTTGATGTGAATCCCAGGTGGCCGGATACATGTCATTTTGCCCCTATTTACTCTATTTACTTTCATCAATTCTCATTTTATTTAATTTCAGTTTTTAAGTTAATATGCCTCTTGGTTGCAATATTATCCGGAATTTTTTGATTTTTGTTTTTAATTCTTCAGCCATGTAATCTCTGAGATTCATTTGGGGAGGTTCTGTGCTTTATTCACCTATCTGTCCTGCAATGAATTGCAAGATGTTTGGGTGTATGTATTTAATATTTTAACAACATAATTTTTGACGATTTGTAAATCCATTTGTCTCATACACATTTAAAATGTTTTTTTTTGTCACTACTTAAATTTTGCGCCGGGAGTTGCATGTTTGCGGGTATCTGTGACAACCGACGGCATTGATTATCAATGTTTTTTCCCCATTTCCGTCAGTCCATTGGCTCTCAGGTTGTTTCCCTGCGGTTTTCCAGTTTCAAAAATGGCGCCATTGTGGTATCCTGGGGATTCACATTGAGGCTAATGTTATGTATTTATAGCGGTGGTCAGAAAGCCGCCCGTATCCCGTGACCACGTCCATCTTTGAGACGAAACGTTGGGTAAGCGACGTTCTGACGTCACCGCGCTCAGCTGAACCCGGAAGACACGGGCAGGCGAATTGTGGAGCCGGCTCGATTCTGTAATATGCGATTTACATTCTGCTATGTTGTAAGTGCATCTTTTAATCTTTTTTATTAAATATACCGCGGATTTTATGCTATGAGCGTTCCTTTTCTTTTTTGGCACATCTCGTTACATCCATCCATCGAGGCTGCAATCCTTTGGTGCTACAGGCGGTTTTAACTCTATCAGCATACACGCTTTATTTGATCTCCTATAATAAGAGGTCAACATCAGCTGGTAAGAGTCAGTATTTCTCAAGGTGGCGGTGTTTACTCTATCATCACTTTCTGGGTTACCAACGTATCGGTTCATCACTTGGAGCTGGGGATCCTAATTTTTTGGTTAACCAACATCTTGGACATTGGTTATAGTTGTTGATTGGACTGTGTGTGATTCACTTGACACAAATTCACAAACTTTATCTAAATATTCACAGAGATAACCACATTGGGTTAATTTATGTAATGCCATGTTTGTGCTCATTTAAGGTTTTTGGTTCACACTAATGTCTATGCATAAAATATAACTTCATCATATATTTTTTTATGCGACACATGGTCACATGTTTGTCAGCTCTTGACAAATTATCCTTTCATTTATTTAGGGCAGCTTGTTTTTTTCCCATTCTTGTTTCTTGTGTAGTAAAACACTGTTAGTTGCTTGCTTCACCTTTCTCAGAACGAGCGCAGTATTTATTTTTCACTTGCTAGCCCTTTAACAAAGGGGACCCCCAGATCCTGCCCCCCTATGAGAATTGGTAAGGGGTACCCCTACCATTTCACAAAGAAAGTGTAAAAAAAATCTAAAAAAACACAGACACCGTTGGGTATACGTCCTTTATTAAAAATAAAAAAATACAAATAAAAAAAAGATTCCAGCGGTGGTAATCCACTTTTGATCTCCACTCCAACGCTGTCAGTATCCTGTGAGGGATGATCTCCTCTCCAGGCTCCAGCGATGAGATGTCCAGCGCAGCGCATCCTGTCTCCACCGGAGACACCCTGGGAATAACGTCTAAGCAGCCTGACAGGTAGCTGAGGACGGGGCCACCCGTCACGTGACCTCGCCCCCCTCTGACGCAAGGGGAAACCCAGGCTTTCCCAGTGACGTGACGGGTGACCCCGCCCCCTCTGATGTAACGCAGGTTTCCTGTTGCAACAGAGGGGGGTGGGATCACCCGTCACGTCACTGGGTAAGCCTGGGTAAGCCTGGGTTTCCCCTTGTGTCAGAGCGGGACAGGGTCCCATCCTCAGCTACCTGTCAGGCTGCCGCAACGTTATTCCTGGGGTGTCTCCGGTGGAGACAGGATGCGCTGTGCTGGACATCTCATCGCTGGAGCCTGGAGAGGAGATAATCCATCGCAGGATACCGACAGCGTTGGAGTGGAGCTCGAGAGTCGATTACCACCGCTGAAATCTTTTTTTATTCTTAATAAAGGACTTATCCCAACGGTATCTGTGTGTTTTTTTACAATTTTTTTAAACGTTCTATGTGAAATGGTAGGAGTACAATGTACCCCTTACTAATTCACATAGGGGGGGGCGGTATCTGGGGGTCCCTTTTGTTAAAGGGGTCTTCCAGATTCCGATAAGCCCCCCGCAGACCCCCACAACCACCGGGCAAGGGTTGTGGGGATGAGGCCCTTGTCCCCATCAACATGGGGACATGGTGCTTTGAGGGGTCACAGACCCCCAAAGCATCCTCCCCATGTTGAGGGCATTTGGCCTAGTAGGGTTCAGGGGGGGGCGCTCTCTCGTCCCCCCCTCTTTTCCTGCGGCCTGCCAAGTTGCGTGCTCGGATAAAGGGTCTGGTATGGATATTTGAGGGAAACCCCACGTAATTTTTTAAAAAAAAATGGCGCAGGGTTACCCTTAATATCCATACCAGACCTGAAGGGCCTGGTAATTGATTTAGGGGGGACCCCCAGACATTTTCTTTTATCAATGACTTTCAATGACAATTCATTATAGCCGCGAGTACTTTTAAATTACCTTTTTTCCTTCAGAAATTACACTTCGTGCAGGGACAGTTCTAAGCATGGGAAACAGGTGCTACTTTGCAGGCATACTATACACACACCCTAGGTACGAAATTTAAAGGAATATTTATCTTTTATTTCACTTTAAGCATTATTAAAATCACTGCTCCTGAAAAAACTGCCATTTTTAAAACTTTTTTTGCATTGATACATGTCCCCTGGGGCAGGACCCGGGTCCCCAAACACTTTTTTATGACAATAACTTGCATATAATGCCCCGTACACACCATCACTTTATGTGATGAAAAAAAATGACGTTTTTAAAAACGTCACTTTAATTGACCGTGTGTGGGGGAAAACGTTGTTTTATGTCTTCTAAAAAACGACCAAAAAAAATTGAAGCATGCTTCAATTTTATGTGTCGTTTTTCAAAATGTCAACTTTTACTTCACAGAAATTGACCGTGTGTAGTAAAAAACTTTGTTTAAAACGACGTTTTTTCACCCGCGCATGCCCAGAAGCTACTTATGAAGCAAGCTTCAATGGAAAAAGTGGTGAGAACGTAACCTCGCTTTGCTAGAACATTGTGAGAAAAATGATGGTGTGTAGGCAACTTCGTCTTTGAAAATTGAAGTTTCAAAAACGTCATTTTTTACTTCACAGAAAATGTCGTTTTTTTTCATCACATAAAGTGATGGTGTGTACGGGGCATAAGCCTTTAAAATTGGCACTTTCGATTTTTCATGTTCGAGTCCCATAGACTTTAACGGTTTTGGATGTTCGGACAAATTTATTGCCTGTTCGCATGTTCTGATGCGATCAAACTGGGGGGTGTTCGGCTCATCCCTACAAACTAGACTAGATGGGCCCATACGTTCCTGATGGAATGGTACCCCTAGCAGCGATTGCAAAGCATCTGTTGCCTAGATGATGGTCGATCGACTGTCAAAAAATTCAATCACCCACCCCATATAAAAATGCTATAAAAATGCATTGATTACTGTGAAAATGACAATTGCAGTTTAGGAGTTAACCACTAGGGGGCGCTGTAGGGGTTAAGTGTGACCTCACATGTGTTTCTAACTGTAGGGGGCGGGGCTGGAGTTGTGACGTCCATGATCGTCTTTCCCTATATCAGACGATCAGTGACACTGCCACTGTGAAGAACGGGAAAGGTGTGTTTACACACACCTCTCCCCGTTCTTCAGCTCCTGTGACCGATCATGGGACACCAGCGGCGATCGGGTTCGCGGGTCCCACGGCCACAGAGCTTCGGACTGGGTCGCGGGCACTTAAAGGGGACGTACCCTTACATGATTGCACCCTACATTAGGCGGTCCTTAAGTGGTTAAATATGTTAATATCTTGTAAATGATGGTAGTGGATTTACATCCACTTTAAGCCAGCCAAACCTGCAGTCTCATGCTTGTGATAGGGTGTGTAATACCTGTTCCAGACTCCCTGTTTGTCTGTCCTGCTCTGCTAGATTAGATTACCTCATTGACGACCTCTAATCAGATATCGACAATTTTTTTTAAATCTGCCTGCCAAAAGGCTATGGATTGACCCCGGCTAGTCTGAACTTGCCTGCCTTGTACCTGGACTGTCGTCGAAACACTCTTGCCTGTCTGCCAACTGCAAGCACTTGTTTGCTTTGCTCAGTTCACGCATGACCTGGCACGGTAGCCAGGCACTACAGCATTGTGTATAAGTCCTGGGGGCAACTCAGTACCAGTAGGCCTGCTTGCTTTATGGGAAACATGGCTGCTATAGGTGAAAAACACAGATACCAGCTATAGTGTCTGACCACCTTCATTAAGGGTAAGGGTGACAAGATCACTCCCTAATAGGGATGAGCCCAACACCCCCCTGTTCGGTTCGCACCAGAACCTGCGAACAGACCAAAAGTTCATGTGAACTTTAGAACTCTGTTAAAGTCTATGGGACTCAAACGTTTGCTCATTTTAAAGGCTAATTTGCAAGTTATTGTCCTAAAAAGTGTTTGGGGACCCGCGTCCTGCCCCAGGGGACATGTATCAAGGCAAAAAACAGAAGTTTTTTTCGGGAGCAGTGATTTTAATAATGCTTAAAGTGAAACAATAAAAGTGAATTATTCCTTTAAATTTCGTACCTAGGGGGGTGTATAGTATGCCTGTGAAGTAGAGCTTGTTTCCCGTGCTTAGAACTGTCCCTGTACAAAGTGTCATTTCTGAAGGAAAAAAAGTCATTTAAAACCACTCGTGGCTATAATAAATTGTCAGCTCTGTCAATACAGAGAAAAGTCAATGCTAAAAAAAAAAAAATGTGTGGGGGTCCCTCCAAATTCAATTACCAGGCCCTTCAGGTCTGGTATGGATATTAAGGGGAACCCTGCATCAAAAAAATTAGCCCCCTGCCCGCAGACCCCCACAACCACCGGGCAAGGGTTGTGGGGATGAGGCCCTTGTCCCCATCAACATGGTGACATGGTATTTGAAGGGTCACAGACCCCAAAAGCATCCTCCCAATGTTGAGGGCATTTGGCCTGGTAGGGTTCAGGGGGGGCGCTCTCTCGTCCCCCCCTCTTTTCCTGCGGCCTGCCAGGTTGCGTGCTCGGATAAAGGGTCTGGTATGGATTTTTGGGGGGAACTCCACGCCATTTTTTTTTATTTGGGGTGGAGTTCCCCTTAAAATCCATACCAGACCTGAAGGGTCTGGTATGGATATTTGAGGGAAACCCCACGTAATTTTTTTAAAAAAATTGGCGCAGGGTTACCCTTAATATCCATACCAGACCTGAAGGGCCTGGTAATTGATTTTGGGGGGACCCCCAGACATTTTCTTTTATCAATGACTTTCAATGACAATTCATTATAGCCGCGAGTACTTTTAAATTACCTTTTTTCCTTCAGAAATTACACTTCGTGCAGGGACAGTTCTAAGCATGGGAAACAGGTGCTACTTTGCAGGCATACTATACACACACCCTAGGTACGAAATTTAAAGGAATATTTATCTTTTATTTCACTTTAAGCATTATTAAAATCACTGCTCCTGAAAAAACTGCCATTTTTAAAACTTTTTTTGCATTGATACATGTCCCCTGGGGCAGGACCCGGGTCCCCAAACACTTTTTTATGACAATAACTTGCATATAATGCCCCGTACACATCATCACTTTATGTGATGAAAAAAAATGACGTTTTTAAAAACGTCACTTTAATTGACCGTGTGTGGGGGAAAACGTTGTTTTATGTCTTCTAAAAAACGACCAAAAAAAATTGAAGCATGCTTCAATTTTATGTGTCGTTTTTCAAAATGTCAACTTTTACTTCACAGAAATTGACCGTGTGTAGTAAAAAACTTTGTTTAAAACGACGTTTTTTCACCCGCGCATGCCCAGAAGCTACTTATGAAGCAAGCTTCAATGGAAAAAGTGGTGAGAACGTAACCTCGCTTTGCTAGAACATTGTGAGAAAAACGATGGTGTGTAGGCAACTTCGTCTTTGAAAATTGAAGTTTCAAAAACGTCATTTTTTACTTCACAGGGGCATAAGCCTTTAAAATTGGCACTTTCGATTTTTCATGTTCGAGTCCCATAGACTTTAACGGTTTTGGATGTTCGGACAAATTTATTGCCTGTTCGCATGTTCTGATGCGATCAAACTGGGGGGTGTTCGGCTCATCCCTACAAACTAGACTAGATGGGCCCATACGTTCCTGATGGAATGGTACCCCTAGCAGCGATTGCAAAGCATCTGTTGCCTAGATGATGGTCGATCGACTGTCAAAAAATTCAATCACCCACCCCATATAAAAATGCTATAAAAATGCATTGATTACTGTGAAAATGACAATTGCAGTTTAGGAGTTAACCACTAGGGGGCGCTGTAGGGGTTAAGTGTGACCTCACATGTGTTTCTAACTGTAGGGGGCGGGGCTGGAGTTGTGACGTCCATGATCGTCTTTCCCTATATCAGACGATCAGTGACACTGCCACTGTGAAGAACGGGAAAGGTGTGTTTACACACACCTCTCCCCGTTCTTCAGCTCCTGTGACCGATCATGGGACACCAGCGGCGATCGGGTTCGCGGGTCCCACGGCCACAGAGCTTCGGACTGGGTCGCGGGCACTTAAAGGGGACGTACCCTTACATGATTGCACCCTACATTAGGCGGTCCTTAAGTGGTTAAATATGTTAATATCTTGTAAATGATGGTAGTGGATTTACATCCACTTTAAGCCAGCCAAACCTGCAGTCTCATGCTTGTGATAGGGTGTGTAATACCTGTTCCAGACTCCCTGTTTGTCTGTCCTGCTCTGCTAGATTAGATTACCTCATTGACGACCTCTAATCAGATATCGACAATTTTTTTTAAATCTGCCTGCCAAAAGGCTATGGATTGACCCCGGCTAGTCTGAACTTGCCTGCCTTGTACCTGGACTGTCGTCGAAACACTCTTGCCTGTCTGTCAACTGCAAGCACTTGTTTGCTTTGCTCAGTTCACGCATGACCTGGCACGGTAGCCAGGCACTACAGCATTGTGTATAAGTCCTGGGGGCAACTCAGTACCAGTAGGCCTGCTTGCTTTATGGGAAACATGGCTGCTATAGGTGAAAAACACAGATACCAGCTATAGTGTCTGACCACCTTCATTAAGGGTAAGGGTGACAAGATCACTCCCTAATAGGGATGAGCCCAACACCCCCCTGTTCGGTTCGCACCAGAACCTGCGAACAGACCAAAAGTTCATGTGAACTTTAGAACTCTGTTAAAGTCTATGGGACTCAAACGTTTGCTCATTTTAAAGGCTAATTTGCAAGTTATTGTCCTAAAAAGTGTTTGGGGACCCGCGTCCTGCCCCAGGGGACATGTATCAAGGCAAAAAACAGAAGTTTTTTTCGGGAGCAGTGATTTTAATAATGCTTAAAGTGAAACAATAAAAGTGAATTATTCCTTTAAATTTCGTACCTAGGGGGGTGTATAGTATGCCTGTGAAGTAGAGCTTGTTTCCCGTGCTTAGAACTGTCCCTGTACAAAGTGTCATTTCTGAAGGAAAAAAAGTCATTTAAAACCACTCGTGGCTATAATAAATTGTCAGCTCTGTCAATACAGAGAAAAGTCAATGCTAAAAAAAAAAAAATGTGTGGGGGTCCCTCCAAATTCAATTACCAGGCCCTTCAGGTCTGGTATGGATATTAAGGGGAACCCTGCATCAAAAAAATTAGCCCCCTGCCCGCAGACCCCCACAACCACCGGGCAAGGGTTGTGGGGATGAGGCCCTTGTCCCCATCAACATGGTGACATGGTATTTGAAGGGTCACAGACCCCAAAAGCATCCTCCCAATGTTGAGGGCATTTGGCCTGGTAGGGTTCAGGGGGGGCGCTCTCTCGTCCCCCCCTCTTTTCCTGCGGCCTGCCAGGTTGCGTGCTCGGATAAAGGGTCTGGTATGGATTTTTGGGGGGAACTCCACGCCATTTTTTTTTATTTGGGGTGGAGTTCCCCTTAAAATCCATACCAGACCTGAAGGGTCTGGTATGGATATTTGAGGGAAACCCCACGTAATTTTTTTAAAAAAATTGGCGCAGGGTTACCCTTAATATCCATACCAGACCTGAAGGGCCTGGTAATTGATTTTGGGGGGACCCCCAGACATTTTCTTTTATCAATGACTTTCAATGACAATTCATTATAGCCGCGAGTACTTTTAAATTACCTTTTTTCCTTCAGAAATTACACTTCGTGCAGGGACAGTTCTAAGCATGGGAAACAGGTGCTACTTTGCAGGCATACTATACACACACCCTAGGTACGAAATTTAAAGGAATATTTATCTTTTATTTCACTTTAAGCATTATTAAAATCACTGCTCCTGAAAAAACTGCCATTTTTAAAACTTTTTTTGCATTGATACATGTCCCCTGGGGCAGGACCCGGGTCCCCAAACACTTTTTTATGACAATAACTTGCATATAATGCCCCGTACACATCATCACTTTATGTGATGAAAAAAAATGACGTTTTTAAAAACGTCACTTTAATTGACCGTGTGTGGGGGAAAACGTTGTTTTATGTCTTCTAAAAAACGACCAAAAAAAATTGAAGCATGCTTCAATTTTATGTGTCGTTTTTCAAAATGTCAACTTTTACTTCACAGAAATTGACCGTGTGTAGTAAAAAACTTTGTTTAAAACGACGTTTTTTCACCCGCGCATGCCCAGAAGCTACTTATGAAGCAAGCTTCAATGGAAAAAGTGGTGAGAACGTAACCTCGCTTTGCTAGAACATTGTGAGAAAAACGATGGTGTGTAGGCAACTTCGTCTTTGAAAATTGAAGTTTCAAAAACGTCATTTTTTACTTCACAGAAAATGTCGTTTTTTTTTCATCACATAAAGTGATGGTGTGTACGGGGCATAAGCCTTTAAAATTGGCACTTTCGATTTTTCATGTTCGAGTCCCATAGACTTTAACGGTTTTGGATGTTCGGACAAATTTATTGCCTGTTCGCATGTTCTGATGCGATCAAACTGGGGGGTGTTCGGCTCATCCCTACAAACTAGACTAGATGGGCCCATACGTTCCTGATGGAATGGTACCCCTAGCAGCGATTGCAAAGCATCTGTTGCCTAGATGATGGTCGATCGACTGTCAAAAAATTCAATCACCCACCCCATATAAAAATGCATTGATTACTGTGAAAATGACAATTGCAGTTTAGGAGTTAACCACTAGGGGGCGCTGTAGGGGTTAAGTGTGACCTCACATGTGTTTCTAACTGTAGGGGGCGGGGCTGGAGTTGTGACGTCCATGATCGTCTTTCCCTATATCAGACGATCAGTGACACTGCCACTGTGAAGAACGGGAAAGGTGTGTTTACACACACCTCTCCCCGTTCTTCAGCTCCTGTGACCGATCATGGGACACCGGCGGCGATCGGGTTCGCGGGTCCCACGGCCACAGAGCTTCGGACTGGGTCGCGGGCACTTAAAGGGGACGTACCCTTACATGATTGCACCCTACATTAGGCGGTCCTTAAGTGGTTAAATATGTTAATATCTTGTAAATGATGGTAGTGGATTTACATCCACTTTAAGCCAGCCAAACCTGCAGTCTCATGCTTGTGATAGGGTGTGTAATACCTGTTCCAGACTCCCTGTTTGTCTGTCCTGCTCTGCTAGATTAGATTACCTCATTGACGACCTCTAATCAGATATCGACAATTTTTTTTAAATCTGCCTGCCAAAAGGCTATGGATTGACCCCGGCTAGTCTGAACTTGCCTGCCTTGTACCTGGACTGTCGTCGAAACACTCTTGCCTGTCTGTCAACTGCAAGCACTTGTTTGCTTTGCTCAGTTCACGCATGACCTGGCACGGTAGCCAGGCACTACAGCATTGTGTATAAGTCCTGGGGGCAACTCAGTACCAGTAGGCCTGCTTGCTTTATGGGAAACATGGCTGCTATAGGTGAAAAACACAGATACCAGCTATACTGTCTGACCACCTTCATTAAGGGTAAGGGTGACAAGATCACTCCCTAATAGGGATGAGCCCAACACCCCCCTGTTCGGTTCACACCAGAACCTGCGAACAGACCAAAAGTTCATGTGAACTTTAGAACTCTGTTAAAGTCTATGGGACTCAAACGTTTGCTCATTTTAAAGGCTAATTTGCAAGTTATTGTCCTAAAAAGTGTTTGGGGACCCGCGTCCTGCCCCAGGGGACATGTATCAAGGCAAAAAACAGAAGTTTTTTTCGGGAGCAGTGATTTTAATAATGCTTAAAGTGAAACAATAAAAGTGAATTATTCCTTTAAATTTCGTACCTAGGGGGGTGTATAGTATGCCTGTGAAGTAGAGCTTGTTTCCCGTGCTTAGAACTGTCCCTGTACAAAGTGTCATTTCTGAAGGAAAAAAAGTCATTTAAAACCACTCGTGGCTATAATAAATTGTCGGCTCTGTCAATACAGAGAAAAGTCAATGCTAAAAAAAAAAAATGTGTGGGGGTCCCTCCAAATTCAATTACCAGGCCCTTCAGGTCTGGTATGGATATTAAGGGGAACCCTGCATCAAAAAAATTAGCCCCCCGCCCGCAGACCCCCACAACCACCGGGCAAGGGTTGTGGGGATGAGGCCCTTGTCCCCATCAACATGGTGACATGGTATTTGAAGGGTCACAGACCCCAAAAGCATCCTCCCAATGTTGAGGGCATGTGGCCTGGTACGGTTCAGGAGGGGGGGCGCTCTCTCATCCCCCCCTCTTTTCCTGCGGCCTGCCAGGTTGCGTGCTCGGATAAAGGGTCTGGTATGGATTTTTGGGGGGAAATCCACAGCATTTTTTTTAAATTTGGGCTGGAGTTCCCCTTAAAATCCTGAAGGTCTGGTATGGATATGGAACCCCATGTATTTTTGTTTTTACCAGACCTGAAAGGCCTGGTAATTGAATTTGGGGGGGGACAGTAATCCGGCCCTTTGTTTAGAAAGTTTGGAGACCTCTGGTCTACACCACCCGGCGGGTAGGCTCCACCTGCGCATGGCTGATGGATGACGAGGGACTCCTCACCATCTCCATCTCATGCCTTGTGTGCAGGGAGGAGCTCCTACCTGTCCACGCTGTGTCTTTGACACGGAAGGGGATCTTCTTTGGCCAGTGACGCGTCAGCGCGTGACCTCATCCCACCCCCCAGAGGCGAGGCTACACAGCACGCCCCCAAATCAGAGAACCTCCCTGTATCTGGCCCCAGCTGCAATCCATGCAGCAATGGCGCCAGATTTTTAACAGCTAGCATGGATCGTTCGAGCACGGCCAATGTGATGTGTGCACTTCCACCAGTGTATTGAAAGGTAATGTACTTTGTAATCCAGGCAACTCATGGCAATCTGTGCCTTGTCCCATCATCACAGCACATCGTTTGTGTCTGTGTATCAACTTCAAAACATTTATTAACTTCACTTTGTTCTCTTGGCTTTTAGACACTATTAGCGCTTCTTGTGGATGTAAGCTGTTTCCCTGTGGACTTTCTCAGCCAACATTAAATTCATCACATTGTTACTTGTTTCCTTTTTGTGTCCATTTAATTAACCTTTTATGTAAGTACCTTAAAGCCAAGTACTATATAGTTTATTATGTAAAATTAATTGTTTAGTTTATGTACATGCACTGTAGTGTGACCATTATGAAACTATACCTATATTTCAGATAAAGATTAAGTCACCCAAATGTAAATCTCCACTGATGAAGGAAAATATATACCAAAAATTTCCAAAACATGTTGGGATACATGCTATAAGTCTTCACTGACCTCAGCTTAACTCTGGCAGTACTTGGATTATTCGCCTTAGGTTTGACAATATATATATATATATATATATATATATATATATATATATATATATATATATATATATATATAATGTGTGTGTGTGTGTGTGTGTGTGTGTGTGTGTGTGTGTGTAACCTGGTTCATTGGTATACTCTGTATATTTTAATAATATTGTTTATGGTTATATTCAAAAATTATTAATATTATTATGCTGTGTACCCAATAAAAGTGGCAAGCCATTGTTTACAAAATAAAGAAATCTTACAGGGAAAATAAATGTAAATGTAATTTTTTTTCTTTGTACAGTATATGTCAGTTTTGCTACAGCAGGTTCTATACACAGTACAGATGTGCCACGTTACAGGCAGACTAAGAGGACCCCCCAGGCATTATATTTAAAGGAATTTTTCATTTATATTGTTTCACTTTAAGCATCATTAAAATCACTGCTCCTTTTAAAAAATATATTTTTGCACTCACTGAAACATATCCCCCAGGGCAGTACCCAGGCCCCCATACTCTTTATGGCCCATAACTTGCATATAAGCCCTCAAAATGGACACTATTTATTTTTCAAGTTTGGGTCCCATAGACTTCAATAGGGTTCGGAGTTCAGGGGCAAACCGAACCAGGGGCTGTTCGACCCAACTGTAGTCACAGTGTGTCATAAAAAAAAAATATGTAATCAGAATTCAGTGTCTATGATTACTACCACACCTGTTATATGATAATGATGTACTGCACTGGCGACAGTATGTCAAAAGAAAATTTGGGAAGTTTTTATTTATTTTTTTCCAAAAATTGTGACAAAAACTTAAAAAGACTTGCCACGACTCTTACTAAATACCTTGGATGGTCTACTTTCCAAAAAGGTGTCACTTGTACTGTCCTGGCATTTTCAGGCCTCAAGAAATGAGATAGGCCGTCAGTACATCATGACTGATCGATTTTCAGATATATATACCATAGTTTAGGGATTCTAAAACTTTCCTACAGACTAAATAATATACACTGATTTGGGTTATTTTCACCAAAAATGTAGCTGAAAACATTTTGGCCTAATTTTAGGAAGAAAAATTATTTATTTGGAAACAATTATAGAAACGAAAGTATGACAATTGGCCTGGGCAAGAAGGGGGTGAAAGTGCCTGGTATTGTAGTGAATCAGTATGATTTATTTGTGCTACTATAGTTATTTCATCTTTTTGGGAGTTTATTTTTATTCCATATAATTCCATATAATTATATTCCATATAATTTATCACGTTCAATTTACTGTATATCTGCCTCTGAAGTTCTCTGTGTTGACTTTTGAAATTGAGTTGTGATGACTAAGGCCCCTTTCAGACGTCCGTTCCGCCTGTCCGTTCATTACAAGTCCATTAACGGACTTGTAATGAATCCCTATGGGAACGCGTCCGTTAGCGGATGGAGCATCCGCTAGCGTCCGAAAACCCTATTTTTCTTCCGTCCGGCGGAACGGAACTGATGCAGACGGACAGACGGTCCGCCTGCATCCGGTTCCCCATAGGGCAGAGCGGAGCTCAGACAGGGCGGTCCCTGCACTGTGTGCGGGGACCGCCCTATCCGCCGACAGCTCAGCGGGGATCCCGGCTGAGCCGACGGAGCGGACGAAAGAAACTGAAGGGACGTGTGAAAGAGCCCTAAATCAAAAGAATAACAAAAAACAACAACATTATAACTGAAAATATTTATTGAGCGATTGAAGGCAAAACATCAGTGTAAGGGAGATGAATATGTATTTTCTTATGAATATATAAGCAGATAAGTGGAAGGAAACAATGGACACTGTTGGTTTTGTACATCATTACAGCTTGCATGTGTGGAATGTGCAGGCCTCCAGCAGACCTATAGAAGGAAAAGAAAAGACAACATTCATAGCATTTGGGTATGTTATTATTATTCTGTGACTTCATATAATCTGTGCTCCTTATAAATTAAAAATCATTTTCTTCATTAAAAGACTTGTGAAAATATACAAAGAACTACTACATGTTACTAGGCTCATTTATTGACAACATTCTTCCACCAGTGTAATTGGCGTCCCAAGACCTATACAGACTGGATGAAAGGTTTCTGGCTAAAATATCTGCAAACATCTTTTGTTGTAATTCAACACTTTACTAAAAATCATAATGTGAAGGATTATATTTAAAGCCGAAGTATGTACTCCCCCAGTGGCGGCTGGTGCTCAAAAACTGAAAAACCAAACTTTTAGTAATGCAGGGCTGCAAATAGCCATTTATCAGGTGATTATATATCATTACTGCTAGGTAAAACTGTGGCCGTCAATTGCAGTCTCACTGTGCCCATTATGAGGGGTTCCCACCATGTACTGCGTTCCCGGGTTTGTACAACTGCTGTGCTCATTATGAGGTGTTCCCACCATCCCTGTGCCAAGTTCGCAGGTCTGTAACCTGATGTGCCCATTAGGAGGGGTTCCCACCATCCCTGTGCTGAGTTCCCAGGTCTGTACATCCGCAGTGCCCATTATGAGGGGTTCCCACCATCCCTGTGCTGAGTTCTTATGTCTGTACACCCGCTGTGCCCAGGGGTTCCCACCATCTCTGTACTGAGTTCCCGGGTCTGTACACCTACTGTGCTCATTATGAGGGGTTTCCACCAGGGCTCAAGTCCTGCGGGAACAGCAGGAACTCAGTTCCCTTTGCAGGACTAGAGCAGCCGAGTCGCCCGAGCCAATCCTTCACTAAACGGCGATGCCCAGCTCGAGTCAATGTCAGGGGCAGGCGAACCATAGTAATCCTTTATGTTACTGGCCGCTTCCTGTATATGGATTCATCGGGTAGTGTGCGGGTATTCCGTCACTTCCTCGATGCCGCAATGTCTCCTGGGAGCTTTTGTCATTGTTCCCAGGAGACATTGCGGAGGTCTGCCACAAGTTATCGTGGGATTTAGAAATAACTTGCCCCCCTCTTTCCTGGCAGCCCCGTCTCATTGGAGGTTCACCCTGGCTGTATTTTATGTTTTTCATACTTACCTCTTCCAGATTTTCTCAAGTGGTGGACAGCCCCAGTGGTGCAGAGAGCATAATAGAAGTGCTTAAAGTTATTATAAAATCTTGGATTTTTTTCCTATAAAAATAATAAACATGTTATACTTATCTGCTCTGATTTGCTCTGATTTTCACAGAGCAGCCCGATCCTCCTCTTCTCGGGTGCCTCTTCTGTGCTTCCAGCCCCTCCCTCCAGTTGAGTGCCCCCACAGCAAGCAGGGGCACCCAAGCCGAGTCACAGCTCCCTGTGTCCATTCGGACACAGAGCCACTGCCTGGCCCCTCCTCGGTGTCCATTCGGACACAGAGCCGCTGCCTGGCCCCTCCTCCTTTCTCCCGATTGGCTAACTGACTTTGATTGACATCAGTGGGAGCCAATGGCGCAGCTGCTGTGTCTCAGCCAATCAGGAAGGAGAGTCTCAGAAGGCCGAGACACTCATGGACATCGCTGGACAGAGAGGGGGCCAAGGTAAGTATGAGGGGGTGCTGATTTTATATCTTGATGCATAGAATGCACTAAAGAGGTTGTAAACCCATAAAAAAAATGTAAGAGAAAGGCATAATAAGCTAGTATGCATCACATACTAGCTCATTATGTAATAATTACCTTAGAACTAAGCTCTCTCAGTGGTGCCTGCACACCGCTGAGATGGCTGACATTTTTCCTGGAGTTTCTTCCAGGTTTTCAGGCTCTGTCGCTGTGATTGGCTGGAGCTATTCACGGCAGCGAGCTCGTGAGGAACGACACCCATGCCGGTTCTTTTTCCGAGGAACACGTTTAGGAGATATTTTCACTACCTATAGGTAAGCCTTAAGCCCTGTACACACGGCCGGGAATCCCGCCAGGAAAAAATGTTGGTTTTCCTGACGGGATTCTTGGCAAGCTTGGCTTGCCAAGCCATGCATACAGACGGCCATTCAAAAGAACCGCCTTTTTTTGGAATGGCAAGAACACGGTGACGTTATCGACTACGACGAGCCTGCGCTCGTCACATTCGATGCCTTCGCCGCCATCTTGCTACAACCTACACTATGCCTTGTATGGTACCGCGCATGCGTCGAAGGCTTATAGAGCATGCGCGGGTTTACCTTTGGACAGGTAAGCATACAGACGGACGGTTTTCTCGTCAGGAAACACTCTGCCGGGAATCCCAACGAGAAAATAGAAAGCCAGGTTCTCTATTTTCCCGTCGGGATTCCCAGCTGTTTTCCTGATGGGAAAACTGCTAGGGAGCATACACACGGCCGGGATTCCCGGCCAAATGCTCTCCTGGCAGTTTTCCTGCCGGGAAAACCGGTCGTGTGTACTAGGCTTTATTATAGGCTTACCTAATAGTAAATGTATGCAGAGGAAGTTTACTTCCTATTTAAGATAAAAAAAACTTCTGACTTTATAACCACTTTAATGTAAATATAGGTTGTATATAGTTGTAACACCATCTCAGGGGCATGACTTTAATGACTCACACTCATGGGATGCCCTCAGCTAAGATTTTAGATTTTTTAGGGTTAGGCAAAACTAACATGTTCCACATAATATAGCAAATCTTTTAAACCTTCACTTTTTGTTTTCCGTTTCAAGGTATGTTGTTTAGTTGGAATGTATGTTTAGTTGCCTGTAATTATTTGTTCCTAACAAACTGCAAAATTTTATATTAGTATATATATATATATATATATATATATATGTAGAGCCTGGTTACTTCTAAGTACCAGTGCTATTGAAATTTAGAGGGTGATCAGAGTAGTAATGACTAATGATCCGAATTACAATGTTCAAATAGAGCCTCTGCTTCAGCTTGGCTGTGCTGTGGGCTCATTCTGTTGTACCTGGGCTGCTATCCCACCCCAGGGCGACAGGTGACAGCAGCAGGGTCGAGACTTGGGTGTTCTTTTCCAGCAGCCAATCAGGAGGGAGTGTCCTCGCTGGGCATGCTGGGAGAGGGTACTTATGGGACAGACGCCATTGAGTCTGGGTCTTCTTCCAGTGTGGCACCCACCTTTAGGGTGACCACATCACAGAACCCCGGCGTTATGGCCTACTTGGCTTGGGCATGCGTGCCACGCGGTGTTCCTGATTCCGGGGACCATGTTGGTCCGGAACGTTTGAGCAACGGCGGGGACCCTGTGATCAGTAGAGCTGTTCGGTGTGGAGTCCATCTGAGGAGCGCCATTGAGAGGCTGGTGGTCAAAAAGGATTTCGACAAACCACCGGGGATCAAGGTAGCCGGACACTGAAGGATTAATCACCTGTCAGTCGGTACCTGGGCGACGTTAAGAAGTAGATCCAGGCGTAATTCTTTAAGGAGGATTGTCTCCATATTTGCAATCAGAGAGGGCCTGTGGCAGAGGTGTCTCCCTGAAGTTCATTATAAAGAGGGTCTGTGGCAGAGACTTTTTCTCAAATCCAAGTTCATTCCAAGGCGGGTCTGTGGCAGGGACTTTTCCTCAAGCCCAAGTTCATTCTAAGGAGGGTCTGTGTCAGAGACTTTGTCCTAAAAAGGTTTGAGTGATACTCCGGCTGCCAGGTCAGTGAGAGAGGACTGTCCGGGTACGCTAAGCCCACTCAGTCAAGAGTGGTGTGGAAAGTGTTACGTATGGGAGCAGGACCGTTCCAAATACTACGCCTGAATCTGCTGTTCTCCTTCTTCCAAACTCTATCCTTTCATCACCGGTTTATTGTTTTTACCCAGCTGGGTAATAAAGAGCACAGAAAAGACACTTGTTGCGGACATTCCTTTACTATTGCTATATGAATCATTCACCCCTAGGAATTCGGAAGAGCCACGAGGTAAATGTGCCACCCAAAAACAAACCAGCAGCTCCTCCGGGGGTAGTGCTACACGTGTATATTATACATATATATATATATATATATATATATATATATATATCATTCGGCTACGACAAGCAATGATTTGTGGGAACTCTATTTAGAATAACTAATATATTTCTATTCAACGGTATAATAAAATATATAACAGAAGAGAATAATGTAGCTTGTCATTATGTTATATACTGTGTGGAATAATCAATACGTTTTGGATCAAACTTGCAGGGCGGTTTGGGAAGCTGACTCAACATCTCATACTGCAGTTTAAAAAACTAGTTTCTCTAGACGTAATTCAAGGTTCTCATAAAAACAACTTTCAATCTTGGTAGCATTGGAAGTAATACTGGGCAAGTGGTTGAAAAGTGACTCCCCATGGGTCACAGACATAGAGGCATTTGTCTCACTACATCATACTGGAGTTTTATGATTCTATGTCTGAGAAGGTCAATTTAGATAATGATTTGAAGCAATATCTGCTCCATCCAATGAAGACAAGGTGAAGATATCAAACTTTGTAATTAAGATGTGTTGATGTCTTACATTGGGGGAGGTGTGAAGTTTGAGAAATGTATGCCTGCATATATATTTTTCAAATAAAAAAGGAAGGTTTTATATAAAGTCTAAAATACATTTTTTTTTATATTTAAAAAAAAATTATAGTTGGAGAGTAGGGATCTCATCCTTACAATTAAGTACACATTTATTTTACCTGATTTTGCACATTTGTTAAGATTTTCAATGGCATCAGAATATTGTTTGCCCAGATATCCATTCATGGTGTTCTCTTTCACCTCAGACAGACATTGTGTAGAGTCCTTAAATAGTTGGTCTTTCTTTTTTTCTGAGACAAACATTTGGAACGGTGGATTCGGGCCTACGTTCTTTCCGAATTGTTCCTACAGTTAAGGACAAAGAGATTGTTGAATACCTTGGAGTACATACCTGCGGCCTGCCTTATATTGTACATTTACAAGAGAATTTAAAACTGGAAGGATGGTAAAATGTTTTTTTAGAACAAACTCAAACTGCATCTGAAAGCAACATCAATGTACAACATTACAACATTTAATCATAATGTAAGATTATAAAAATTAAGCTTTTGCTGTTGATGTCCCTTTAACCTGTAATATCATTGTTTTTATTTTATTCTTAGCGTATTAATTATTTTATGTTATTTTGTGCTTTGCTGATCTGTGTAATATTACATTGTAATCCATGTAATTATTTAATTGTCAATATATTTCTTGTTCTCTGGTGGCAATTTTTTAATTGATTGGCTTACAATGAAGTGATAGTACTGTTGGCCTTTTGTGTACACCTTTGTTGTGAGAGTGCAGGCTGCCATGCTTACTTACAGTACACCTGTAAGTATCCCTGTTACAGCTAATGCAGACATATCAACTGTCCTGGAATTTTTTTGGGAGTCATGCATATTTGTACTTCCTTTTCCCAATCAGAGTTTCCTCCTGAGCAGAGTGCTGTAATTTCAAAACCAGGTTGTTTGGCCACAGACAATGGCCGCTGCATTTATGCTTCTCATAAGTGACACTTGATTGAGCTGTATTTTCCAGTTCAGGACTCTAGTCTGTTAGTGACCAATCAGGGAGTTCTGAGATTGTCACGTGCATTTTGAGAACCCCCAGATTGGCTGCATATTACAGTCACACACCAGGTTAGGGACCCCTGCTTTATAGGACAGTCAAGATTTGCTGCCAGCCTAATCAATACAAATAAATTGGAGTTAATGCAGCGCCATATAATGTGATAATAAAGGTTACTTTTTTTTTTAAATAACATAAAAAAAAAAAGTTATACTTACCTGTGCAGTGCAAAGATGTTACACAGAGTGGTCCCTTACCACTTTTTTCAGTCCTGCCCTGGCTCCTCCTTCCTCTGGGTGCCCCCTCAGCAAGCCTGGTTTTAAGGAGGCACCCATAGACACATGCAGAGTCGGTGAGCCATGCCCCTACTCCCTCCTCACAGGAGTTTGACTGACAGCAGCAGCAACCTATGGCTCCCAGTGCTCTCAAGTTCTCATGTGAAAGCAGGAAGTGAGGGAAGCGGTGCTGAAGCTGGGATAGTGCTGAATAGATCACTCAATCAGGAAAGTGTTTATTAGGGATGAATTTGACTCGAACATTGGCTGTTCGCCCAAACAGCGAACAATTTGGGGTGTTTGCGGCAAATTCGAGAAGCCGCGGAACACCCTTTAAAAGTCTATGGGAGAAATCTAAAGTGCTAATTTTAAATTGTGACCCCGCCCCCCTCTGACACGACGCAGGTTTCCCATTGCATCAGAGGGGGTGGGGTCACCCGTACATGTCACTGGGTAACCCTGGCGATTCCCCTTGCATCTCTGGCCCCACCTTCAGCTATATAAGAGCTGTCAGGCTGGCAGCGTGTCATTCGTTGGGTGCCTCCGGTGGAGGCAAGATCGTGTGTGTTGTATCCTCGCTGGAGAATGGAGATCATTGCAGGAGCTCGAGAATGGATTACATCTTTGGAGATCGAGAATGGATTACATCGCTGGAATCTTTTTTTTTTTCATTTTTTATTTTTAATAAAGGACTTGTCCCAAGCCGTCTCCTGTAGTTTTTAACATTTTGACATTTTTTTTGTGAAATGGTAGGGGTACAATATACCCCTTATCAATTCACATAGGCGAGGGGACGGGATCTGGGGGGTCCCCTTTGCTAAAGGGGGTTTCCAGATTTCGATAAGCCCCATGCCCGCACGCCCCCACAACCACCGGGCAAGGGTTGTTGGGATGAGGCCCTTGTCCTCGCCCCCCCTCTTTTCTTGTGGCCTGCCAGGTTGCGTGCTCGTATAAGGGTCTGGTATGAATTTTTGGGGGGAACCCCACGCCATTTTTTTTCTATTTTGGCGCGGAGCTCCCCTTATTTCCATACCAGACCTGAAGGGCCTAGTAATGGAATTTTGGGGGATCCCTACGCATTTTTTTTCAATGACTTTTAATGACTTTTATCTGTATTGCCTGGATCCGAAAATTCATTATAGCCGCGAGTAGTTTTAAATGACTTTTGTTCCTTTAGAAATGTCATTTTGTGCAGAGATTGTTAAAAAACACAGATTTACAGACATACTATAGACACCACCAGGTACGAAATTTAAAGGAATATTTAACTTGTATTGTTTCACTTTAAGCATTATTAAAATCACTGCACCCGAAAAAACGTCATTTTTTAAAACTTTTTTTTGCATTGATACATGTCCCCTGGGGCAGGACCCAGGTCCCCAAACACTTTTTATGACAATAACTTGCATATTAACCTTTAAAATGAACAAATTAGCACTTTTGATTTCATCCATGGACTTTTAAAGGGTGTTTCGTGGCTTTTCCAATTTGCCGCAAACACCCCAAATTGTTTGCTGTTCGGCGAACTGGGGAACAGGCAATGTTCGAGTCGAACTTATGGCAGGACCCAGGTCCCCAAACACTTTTTATGACAATAATTTGCATATTAACCTTTAAAATTAGCATTTTTGATTTTTCATGTTCATGTCCCATAGACTTTAACGGTGTTCGAACAAATATTTTGCCTGTTCGCATGTTCTGCTGCGAATTGAACCGGGAGGTGTTCGGCTCGTCCCTAGTGTTTATGGATGGAGGTGGGTAGATTAGGTAGTAAGGATTTTTTTTTATATCTTAATGCAGATAATGCAGTACAGACATAGGGGGGGATTTCTTAACCTGAAACATGCAAAATCTGGTGCAGTTCTGCATAGAAACCTTTTAGCTTAAGCCTAATTGAACAAGTTAGAAGCTGATTGGCTACCATGCACAGCTGCACCAGATGCTGCAGTTTTAGTAAATCTCCCCCATAGTGTAGTACAGTCATAGGACATCAGTGAACTTTTTTGGGGTGGGAAAAACCTGCAAGAGGATTGTCCCTCATGGACTTCAGTTTCCAGTGCTCAGTCCACAGCCCTCACGGTTTTTGTGCTGTAGTTTCACAGTGAAGTGTTGGCACCCTTGCTCCCTCCTTTTGACCTACAGTGGTCTGGTAATGGAGGGCATTGCAATTGACATGGAAGCAAGTTAGGGACAGTTTGATGTAACCCAGAGATGTCACCCATTCACAAGTGTACCTGGCTGATAGTGTAACAAAAGTCTAAGTGTTGCAAAAAAAAAGTGTTACTAATTGAAATAAGTTTTACATGAACACCAGAAGACAACATCTTTTCCTATAGATGGCCTTTAATGAGGGTAATTTCAGAAACACAAATTCATTTCTAAGAGGCCCTGTGTTATTCAAAAACTGGGACTCAGGAGACTGTAGGTAAAGCAAAACTACCTAGGAATGCCAAGTGACTTGACAGGTCTGTATTGAAGATACAAAGCACCAACTAGGTGTAACCTATTATACATTTGCTGTAGGAGGAGGTGGACCTTGAAAAGACTAGTGAACGTTTCCTCTAATTCCATAATTGTAAAGCATCTTCTTAAATTTTCAACATTTCTCTATTCAATCATTAGATTTGGTAGGGTGCTGAAAAGATTTTCTAGGTGGGTCATTTAAAGCCTACATATAAAGGGTTCATTGCTAGACATCTAAAACAGCAGAAATGAACTTTTATGAAAAATCTGTAACTTACGACTTGACTTTACCTGACCCTTTTTGCATGTGCATTGTGGTGTGCTGTACCTTGTATATTGCCAACTACTCAAAAAATAGTATGTTGTGGTATCATTTATAACTAAGGGTAAGGGCACTGCAACTCACCACTATTCTGCTTGTGATTTACCATGTGGTTAAAAACTTGTGAATGGATCCTTAAATTTTCTATGTTTTTAAGCTAGTTATTTATAAATATGTGTATATATAATTGTACATATAAAATCTGTGTTTTACAAATAAGCCTGTAATACAGGGTTAACTTTTCTTGCCATAAAGGTTATTTACGAAAGGTAAATCCACTTTGCACTACAAATGCAAATTACAAATGCAAAGTGCACTTGAAAGTGCAGTCGCTGTAAATCTGAGAAGTAGATCTGAAATGAGGGGAAGCTCTGCTGATTTTATTATCCAATCATGTGCAAGCTAAAATGTTGTTTTTTATTCTCCTTGCATGTCCTCCTCGGATCTACAGCGACTGCACTTCCAAGTGCACTTTCAGTGCCATTTCAAGTGCACTTTGCACTTGTAGTGCAAAGTGGATTTGCCTTTAGTAAATAACCCCCATAGTGTTACTAGAGGACTACAGGCTTTCTAACAGTACAGCACAGCAGTAGCAGTGCTACTTCAGACAACTCTGTTGTGTATTTATAAATAAATTCAGATGCCAATTGACTCAGTGAAAGTGCATGTTCTATAGTACGAATGGGGCAAAAAAATAAAAATGTATTAGGCGATCTCCTGTGCTGGTCGAAAGTTTTTCATTGATTTAACATGGAAAATACTGCATGTGGTCCCTAGCATTTAGGTATATAACAGACAAATTGAGTATTTTTTTTTTAATACACCCCATGTTTCTGTTTAAATGTATCCGGCAGAAGACTCAAGAGAAGATAGGGGTTGAGTCACAGTCAGTCTCTATAATTTATCAGTAACTAAGGCGGGCCCTCTGACTTTCTGACGCAAGAATCTTCACAGTAAATGTTATTTTTTAATCCTGGCTATAGGACAGAAAAAATAAACACAAAACCACTATATCTCACAGTAAAATGTGGCAAACCCTACAGTGTGGAGAATAATGTCCAGGGTTAGGAAACTTCCCCATGAACTGCTTCCCCTCAGCCAATCAGAACTCATGGCATTGACCCCAAACCGCAGAGATGCTGCTTAGGTTGGCCATACATGGTGCAAATTTCTTTATTGCAACCAGAGGTTGATTGCATGATTCTCCCATCAACACGGATAGTGCTGCCAGGAAAATCTATCCTGCTGAGCTATTGTCTGCTCCTGGAGGGGGGGCAGGGGAAGCTGTTCTTGCTGGGAGAAGACAGTGGTTATTGCTAGTGGCTTTAGCAGCCGCTAGCTATAATCATAAGAGAATCCGACAGGCTAGTTGTACCCAAGTTGATCGATCAATCAACTTGGTACGTTCAGCCTGCCCATTAACGGTTTGAATCTCAGCCGGTTCCTGCTGAACCAACTGAGATTTGAACCGTGTATGGTCGGCTTTAGGCTGAAAAGAAAGACAACACCATGCTAGTAATGAAATCCATGAAATTACTTTCCTGTATAGCAGGGTCTCCACTGTTTAATTAAGTGTAGGAAAACCCCTATAAAGAGTTTATTTAAGGCAAACAAAAATCCAAATTTTTAAATGTGGAAAGAAAGTGCATGAAAGGGGCTTACCTGCTGATTTTTGAGAACTCTTACAACTATGTCTTTTCTGTCTGGGGTGGTGGCAACGGCATGGGCTGGTACTTGTGCGAGATTGCAGCTTTCGTATTCAGTGACAGGTTTGCGAGTGCCATCTAGACACAATAGTTCTAAATCATCTTTCTTCACATTTTTCGCCCATGCTGGAGAATTTTCATCTAGACAGTAAAACGAATCTCAATTATTTCATTGCCACTCTTCATAGGTGAAATAATGTGTAACAAATTAGCAAACAAAACAGTTGATGGCACCCTATTAACTCAACTATAGTGATAGCTGCCCCTTTAAAAAAGTGATAAGTGACACTTCTCAAATATGGCAAAAAAAATATAGTAAAAGTAGTGGCGCTTCACCATAAACTTCATAAATATATAGCCAAGTCTCTAATCAAAATCTGGTAAAATGTGCACAACATCCTCATATGCCCACTGTCCCCATTACTTTTTGTACTGGCCCTAGAACCGCTGCAATAAAAATTCGTACTTTGCTTAAAGTTCGAGGAATAGTATGTAGGAATAGCGAACATAAATGCATCCTTTTTGCAGATGACATTCTGATGCTGATTTCATTCCTTATCACCACCTTCCCAAACTTATATGTCATACTTAAACCATTCTCTATAATCTCGGGTCTCAAAATAAACCACAATACAATACAGGCTATGAACATTTTCCTTAGAAAAAAACACACTTTCCACTCCTATAAGTTCATATGGTAGACAGAAGCCCTTCCATACCTGGGTATTAATCTCACCCCGTCCTGGAATACGCTGTATTCACAAAACTACCCTGCTCTGTTTAAACGCATAGAGGCCGATCTGGCAAGGTGGCTGCTCAACCCGCCGTCGTGGTTTGGCAGACTACATTCGGTGAAGATGAATGTACTACCAAAAGTGCTCCATCTCTTCAGAATGCTACCAGTGGCACTGGTCCAATGAGACTTGAAAATATTTCAAACTAACCTTCTATCGTTCATCTGTGGAGGTAAGAGGCCTAGGGTAATAAACATACACTATTTACCTCCAAGAGAAATAGTGGGTTGGGAGTCACAGACTTACAAAAGTACTACTATGCAGTACAGCTGACCCACATCCCTAGATTCCACAGTTCACAACCCCATTCAATCTGGATGCAGATATAGGCTGGTGCCTGCGAGAAAAGCTAAATTTCCTCTATCCTCTGGCTATCGCCCAAGAAAAGGCCCCCAATTTTGTGCCCGGCTCTCTCTATTTCTTTGAACATCTGGGAATAGAATAACAAAAACTCCTACATTTTAATCCATGCATACCCCACTGGCCCCTATTTTGGGTATACACCACTCCTAAAGCACCCCAAAGATGCTGCTTGCAGGACTTTTTTTGACATCCTGCCAGTGCATCGCCCCAGTGTGAAAGCATTCGGGCTTTCACACTGGGATTGCAGATGAGGCATTTTTCAGGCGTTTTACAGGCGCTATTTTTAGCACTAAAGCGCCAGAAAACACATCCAGTGTGAAAGAGGTCTAATACAGCAGCACATAACTAATCATGTCAGTGACAGACTGTACACTGCACCTGGGCTGCAATTACACTGAATGGGCTCAGCCACCTGTGTGAAAGAGCCCTAGCCTGATGGTCTGGATGGAGGGAGGAAGGGATGAATGGATGGGGGGAGATAGATAGATGGATGGAGCGAGGGATGGTTGGAGGGAGGGGTGGATAAATGTGGGGATGGATGTTTGAATGGATGGAGGGAGAGATGGTTAGATGGATGGAACAAGAGATGGTGGGATGGAAGGAGGGCTGGTTGGATGGATGGAGGGAGGAATGGTTGGATGGATGGAGGGAAAAATGGATGGATGGAGGAACAGATGGAGGGATGGATGGATAGAGGGAGGGATGGCTGGATGGATAGAGGGAGGGATGGTTGGAAGGATAGTTAGATAGAGGGATGGATTGAGGGAGGGATGGATGGTTGATTGGCGGGAGGGATGATGGATGGATGGGGGATGGAGGGAAGAAGGGAGGGATGGATGGCTGGAGGGAGGGAGGGATGAATGGACAGATGGAAGGAGGGATAGAGGAATGAATGGATGGATGGATGGAGAAATGGATGGATGGTTGGATGAATGGATGGAGGGAGGGAGGGGGGGTGGTTGGTTGGATGGATGGTTAGATAGAGGAATGGGTGGAGGGGCGATGGTTGAATGGATGGAGGGAGGGAGATGGAAGGAGGGATAGATGGATGGAGGCTAGAGGGAGGGATAGATGAAGGAGGAAGGGATGGATGGTTGTAGGGAGGGATGAATAGAGGGAGAGATGGATGGATGGATAGATGGAAGGAGGGATGAAAGGAGGGATAGAGGGTTGAAAGGAGGGAGGGAGGGATGGATAGAAGGAGAGATGGATGGATAGAGGGAGGGATAGATGGATGAAGGGATGGATGGATGGAGGGAGGGATAGATGGACGAAGGGATGGATGGATGGAGGGAGGGATAGGTGGATGAAGGGATGGATGGATGGAAGGAGGGATAGAACACACAGACATCCTGTCCTGGTGCTGCTCTTCTAACTTTCAGTATCACACACTTTGAAAACAGCCTCTGCTCTCATTGCTGGCAGAAGCTGTTTCTTTAGTTTAATGAGCTCACTGCAGAGGCTGAGAAATGATCCGGTTGCCTCTTGTAATCCTTCCTCCATAGCAGGCTGTGTTCTCTCTACTCCTCTCCTGTCCCCCTCTTATTGATCTGACGGCACCTCCTCCTGATACAGCTTAGCTTAGAAGTCAATTCAGGCGGGCTGAGGAAGGGGGCAGATACAGTGCTTTCTCATTTGCTCAGAAAGTAGCAGAGAGGCTGTATATCAATCCTTCTCTGAAATCAGGCTGCTGAGTCTAACTAAAGATTATCGGCTTATGCGTCAGGAGCAGCTGTATCCCTCCACAGGAAAAAAAAGTCCCCAGCCTTCTGACATCAATAGAGGATGTGCAGGTACAAAAAAAAAATGTGACATATTCAAGTAGTGGCATCTGAATTTTGGGGGTGCTATGAGGGTGCTTAAAGAATGTTTGGGGGTGCTTAAGCACACCCAAGCACCCACCAGGCGCCGCCCCTGCCGGGGACACAACCGGGCAAAGACATGGTTCGGGGACGTCTGGTCACCCTAGTTTAGAATAAAGATGACTGCAATAGATTGTCTCATATAGGTGGCGATTTCAATCATGAAGGTTGGAAGTTATTATCAGATTGCCCTGATGCTTGGTCAGATCCAAATTTCTGTAAAGATGCGGGACAGATAGCACTGATAATGAACTGGCAATAGAAACTTCTTCTGAAACTGGCTTGTTAAATATTAAAAAATCAAATATTAACTCTTGGAACATACAGAGTCATCATTTTCATACCTCTCATGTGGTAACATGTTGAACCATAAAGGGGAAGATTTGGGCTGTTTCGGAGCATGTTCCTTCTATATGAGACTAAAGCTACAGATGTAGAACGTAACATTTTACTTACTTTCAATGAGTTCTTCAACAGTGGTGTGCTTCACAAAACCTACTTGTCCTTTCTCAATGAGACACCTGAAGAAAAACAGAGTATGCATGTATTAAAGTAATTGTGCATCGCTTATCATAATATGTATATATAAATAATAATAATTATTATACATGATTTATTTAGCGCCAAAAGTTTGCGCAGTGCTTTACAATGTAGAGGGGGACAGCACAATTACAATACAGTTCAATACAGAAGGGACAGGAGGGCCCTGCTCATGGAGCTTACATTCTAAGGGGGGGGGGGGGGGGGGGGGGTGGTACAAAAGGTAATAGCTATGAGGGATGATTTGAATGGGGTGGCTCGGGTACAGTTCTTGGGTGGGCGTGAGATAGGCTTCCCTGAATAAATGAGTTTTCAGGGATCTCCTAAAGTTATATATATATATATTATCTTCACTTGAAGACTATGTCCTGTCCATAATACAGTTGAACCTTGGATTATGAGCATAATGCGTTCCAGGAGAATGCTTGTAATCCAAAGCACTCGCATATCAAAGCGAGTTTCCCCATAGAAGTCAATCGAAACAAAGATATCTTGTTCTGCATTGACTTCTATTGCATGCAATGCCGCATGTGGCCAGAGGTGGGGGGGGGGGTGCCGGAGAGCCTTGGAAATTCTTGGGGACAGCTCAGCTGAACAGAGTATTTCCAAGTATTTCTGAGTGATTCTGAGTATTTCCGAACGCCTCTGAACCTTTCTGAGTGTCACTAGCGCCCCCGCCCCTCTGGCCAAATGTGGTACTGCACACCCCATTAGCTTGAATTCTGCTTGTTTTGCGAGACAACACTCGCAAACCGAGTCAGTATTTAAAAAAAAAAGTTGCGTGTCTTTCAAAACGCTTGTTAAACGTGTTACTCGTTAATCAAGGTTCCACTGTATTTATATGCATATACACATCTGGTGCAGGGCCTATTTTAGAGAGTATACTTACTGGTTACGGATTTTTTCAGTGAACAGAGAACCAGGATGCTAATGAAGGGGACACACTAGAGCAGGGATATGCAATTAGCGGACCTCCAGCTGCTGCAGAACTACAAGTCCCATGAGGCATAGCAAGACTCTGACAGCCACAAGCATGACACCTAGAGGCAGAGGCATGATGGGACTTGTAGTTTTGCAACAGCTGGAGGTCCGCTAATTGCATATCCCTGCACTAGAGGAACCCTCAGAATGGGGGGAAGTTGTATGAGCCCCTGGTCAAGACTCTGCAGTGACATCTAGTACAGTTAAGATGAAATAGTTGCAGTAGACATATTACAGGTGTCAAAACACTGGTATAAACAGCACTCTTCTTATCACATTATATAAAGATGCTTTGAAATATTTATTCTTTGGTCCTTGAGATCAGAACTGAATGAGTGAATGAATGAGTGACTTGTATAGCGCTACACATGCAAACTGAATCGCCTCTAGGCGCTTTTTGCAGCCAGTGTCTTCCTGGCTGGTGCGGTCATTTACCCCGTAGGATCTCGACACTCTTGAGACACACACAGTGCCGGCCCAAGACATTGTGCTGCCTGGGACCAAGAATGAAATGCTGCCCCAAATCACGCCAACCAAAAGGCCCCCACATTCATTATTTTATATCATGATAACTAAAGGGGACCCGTCATGGATCTATACATGTATATAGAGGACCTGTCATTTACTCTTTACATGTAAAGGAATATCAAGAGGACCTGTCATGGCTCTATAAATGTATATAGGACTATAAAGAGTACTTGACATGGCTCTATATATGTATAAAGGAGTATAACGAGGGCCTGTCATGGCTCTATAGATGTATAAAGAGAACCTGTCATGGCTCTATACATGTATAAAGAAGTATAAAGAGGACCTGTCATGGCTCTATACATAGTATATAGAGGACCTGTCATGGCTCTATAAATGTATATAGGAGTATAAAGAGGACCTGTCATGGCTCTATACATGTATAAAGAAGTATAACGAGGACTTGTCATGGCTCTATAGATGTATAAAGAGGGCCTGTCATGGTTCTGTACATGCATATAGGCGTATAAAAGGACCTGCCATGGCTCTATACATGTATCCAGGAGTATAAAGGGATCTGTGAATTGCCGGCAGCCACAATGTCTTTTGCGCAAACTAATCAATGTGCGCTAATTGTGTTTTTTTTTTTTTTTTGGTACCAAAAATATGTAGAATACATATCTGCCTAAACTGAAGAAAATGGTTTATTTTTCTAAATTTTGGGGATATTTATTATAGCAAAAAGTTAAAAAAATATATATATTTATAGCACAAAAAATATCAAATATCACCAAAAGAAAGCTCTATTTGTGGGGAAAAAAAGGACATCAATTTTATTTGGGTAGCGGAGCTGGCGGAACGGGCTGGTGGGCATCAGTATGCTGCCCCCCTAAAAGTGCTGCCTGGTACCCATGGTACCACCCGGGCCCATCATAGGGCCGGCCCTGGACACACAGTTGTACACACATATATACATATATACTGGGCCAATTTCAACAGGATCCAATTAACCTACCAGCATGACTAACAGTCCTTTTTTTTTTTCTTACACTGAGAGTTGCATTTTTATCTCTATATCTTTCTCCAGTGGCATGGGATAAGAGTGCAAAGCCAATGCACTATAAACAACTATGTCCATGAGGAACTCCTCAGATGCACAACCATTTGTTAGAGTCCTTTACATGGGAACTTCACAATCTGCAGTCCTACTCTCTCCGACATCGATCAGCTGCCTGAGGACCTCTGTTCAGCTCTTTGATGACCAGAGAGTCAAACAAGAAACATCAGAACTCATAGTAGGCTTGCACATTGGTGGACACACACATTAAGTATGTATTCTGCATCCGGTAATGTTCAGGCCTGTGCTGACTTGTTGTTTCCTACACAAATTCTAGTTGATCATAGAGAAGAACGGATACCTTTCTATGGCCAATATAGTCTGGTGTGAGACTTTGGGCAGGAAGATCAGAGGTAGGGCATTTTATACTGCTGCATATAGTTAGCCAGGTTAAAAAAAGACATATGTATATGTAGCGCTCACCCCCAAAGGAGCCTCTGCTTAGTTTGGGATCGGCCTATTTAAGTTACCTTCTTGACTTGGTCTAGGGGTGATAGCTGTGAGTGTGAATAAAGAGCAAGTGTCCAGACGTCAATTGAGTTTTCAATGCTTTATTCCAAGGCCCAACATGGCCAACATCAACATGACACACAGTAGAGAAAAGTTGATGAGCGTAGAAAAACTTTAGTATCAGGCCTTGGATATGAAAGAGAGCAAGCCTGCTCTCAGCAATAATGTAACCCAATTCGTCGCCACCACAATCAGGGTGGGTAAAGTGCCCCCGGACAGGCGTCTATCACATGCCTGGCAGCCGGAGCGCCACTTAAGTGTCACCCACTGACAGCTTGAGCATACCTGTCATGCAGTGTGGTGACTGGATCCCCGATGGTTCATCTAGGCCTCCCAGACAACCTCTGATTCTAGGTTCTCCCTAGCCAATCCCCCATCGCACAGCTCCCGGCTTAGGATCCTCTCAGCAAAAGGTTGGAACCCAGCCAATCGCTGGGGCCCCTCTCTTGGTTAGGCTCCGCATTGGTGCATGACCCCAGTAAAGCAGGCCACGGTGGCGGGGCCCATGGATGCGCGCACCCTGAAGGTGGGTACCGCACCTGAAACTCGGGCCCCGCACAGAACAGAACGGCCAAAAGGCAGTTGCCCAGATATATCCCCCTCCCAGCATGCCCAACGAGGGAAGACCTCCTCTTATTGGCTGCTAGAAGAAGGTGGGTCTGTCAGAACCCCTCTAGCGCCAGCTGCCGCCCGGGGGTGATAACACATCCCCGGAGCACAGACTGACCCACAGGATAAATTCTGAAAATTGGCAACAGCCTAAATCTTCATAAACTGTGAATGGGAGTAAGCTAATTCTCCCATTTCTAGTTATTCTAGCGTAGCGCCCGAACTGAAAAGTAAGGGGGCGCTACACATATATACTAATATATATATTTTTTATAGCTTAATTTTTTTATTTTTTTCCTTTAATTGCCTTTTCTAACCTAAAATTAACTGTCATTCACAAATCCTGCTTTACTATTTGGTTTACAGTGAAACTACCGGTATATCACAGCAATAATCCTTCATTCCATTACCTTAATGCACCTTCATAACCAAAATATATCTCTCTGTTATTTGGAAGGCATTTTGTTTTTTCATTTCCAGCACACAGACTGCAGAGGTTAGAATTAACATCAGCTCCAGGAATACAGCTCTCCTTGAAGTAGGTTGCTGCCAAAACAAATGAGTGTCAACATGTTTGTAGGACAATAAAAAGACCCCCCACTCCCTTTCAATTATGATACTTCAGTTTTGCATGCCATCAGATAGTAAAGCCCATTTTGTTATTTCTACCTACAGGTAAGCCTATAATAAGCCTATTTCTACAGCGGTTTACTACCACTTTAAGGTTTTGGGTATGTGAGCTCTTCTTCCTTCCCTTTCATGCTATAAGGGCCAGCTCACACCAAAAAACATTGCAGGAAACCCACATTCTGTGTGCGTTTGCTGCACCACATTCAAAACACACTGGAGTTGCGATCTGCAGCGGGTGTCAATATTAGGTTAACCGCTTCCGGACCGCCCACCATACATATACTGAAGCAGGGCGGCCCGGCTGCGCAAAATCATGTACCTGTACGTGATTTTGTGCACGCAGTGTAGTGGGGGCGTGCACGCCGCTGAAGCGCTGCTTCTGCTGTGATTGGACACAGGACGCAGGACATGTCCCGCCGATCGTTCACATGTAAACAAGGCACACCGCTGATCTGTCAGTGAGGAAAAAGGAGGTCTTCTGTTTCAGAATGCGTTAAGATAAAAAAAACCTTCTGACTTTACAACCCCTTTAATACTGAAAAATGAAAAGAAATGCACTTGGGAGCTAAAAATTCTGGGGAAATCAAGGATGGAAAAAGATCTGGGGATGCTAGTAGATCACAGACTCAGAAATATCATGCAATGCTAAGATGCAGCAAGAAAGACTAGAAGGCTATTAGCATGCATTTAAAGGTTATTTGCTCAAAAGATAAAACTATAATTCTACACTTTACAAAACCCTGTGTAAGCTACATCTCGGGTAAGCTGTCCAGTTTGGGTTACCAATCTTCAGGAAGTCCCCGAAATGGATGAAAGTCCAGGGATGGGCAACAAAGCTGATAAGGGACCTGGCGGAACTCAGTTATGAGGACTGACTACTTTAAAATTTAAAATGAAGAGACATTTACGGAGGGGGTATGATCATGATATAAAAATCTGTAAACGGTGACTCTAGTGTTGGGAGAAACTTATTCAACTAAGGTTTCTAAATAAGACACATGGCAACACAATGAAGTTGAATGAGAAACAGTTCAATCTTAAATTGCGTAAGGCCTTGTACACACGGTCGTTCTAAACCGATGAGAATGGTCCGTCGGACCGTTTTCATCGGTTCACCACTGAAGTGGCCTGACATGCGTACACACCATCGTTCCAAAAACCGATCGGGTCAGAACGCGGTGACGTCAAACACACAACGTGCTGAATAAAACGAAGTTCAATGCTTCCAAGCATGTGTCAACTTGATTCTGAGCATGCGTGGGTTTTTAACCGATGCTTTTCTGTTTGGTTTGGACCGATCCGGCAGCGGTCCATCGGTTCGGTATTGAAGCATGTTTTAAAATTTTGGACCGAAGAAAAACAGACCGATGGGCTATACACACGGTCGGTTTGGACCGATGAAACTGAACCTCGGTCCATTCTCATCGGTTTTGTCTGACCGTGTGTACGGGGCCTAAGGGGTTCTTTACTGCAAAAGCAGTGAGGATGAGGATCTCCCTTTCACAGTTAGTGGTGTCAGTGGGGAGTGTAGATACATTCAGAACACTTTTAGATTTGTTTCTTAGATGTTCACAATGTATATGAATTTAAAAAATTGGCAATGACCTAAACACACAAACACACGCAGTTGGTAAGGTTGAATAAAATCACCGATCCAACCAGTTCAACCTGTGTAAATACTAACTTACACAAATCACAAATTCCAGTTTGCTTGTGAATTAAACCAGCAGGAATATTATAGCCAGCGGTGCGTCCAAGAGCTGTGTGGCAAGACTTAACGCCTCGTAGATTTGTCAATGTGATGTCCTTGTCCTTCTTTTTTACGACTGCAACAGCGTAGTATGTGCCTTGATGGAGATCAAATAAGACATTATTATTTCTACTTTGCAAAAGTAGATACACTTCTCTTTCTTCCATAACACATATAAACACATATAATGTAGAAAAACAGTATCTCCGAACAGTGTAACCACTTCATATGTGCCATATCCCAAGTATAAAATAAGGAATATATACAGTCTTTCAATTATACAATGAAAATGTGACTATTCTGTACAAATGCAGATTCTTTTTTTTTAAATAATGTACATCTTTCTGCTGTGAACGTGTGAATAGGTAGAATAGCAGTCACCTCCGGGTTTTATGCCTGTCTACTTATGGTGTTGGCTGGTGACCTCTATCTGCACACTGGAGCTTCCACATCTACACATTGGGGGCCAGATCCACAAAGAAGTTACGCTGGCGTATCTATTGATACGCCACGTAACTTCTAGGATGCTCCGGCATATCTTTTTTCTGTATTCAGAAAACAAGATATGCCGGAATTTTGCTAAGATCCGACTGGCGTAAGCCTCTTACGCTGACGTATCTTAGTTGCATATTTACGCTGGCCGCTAGGTGGCGCTTCCGTAGATTTACTCAAGGAATATGCAAATCAGGTAGATACGCCGATTCACAAATGTACGTCCGCCCGGCGCATTTTTTTACGTCGTTTACGTAAGGCTTTTTCCGGCGTATAGTTACCCCTGCTATATGAGGCATACGCAATGTTAAGTATGGACGTCGGGCCACCGTCAAATTTTTTACGTTTTACGTCGTTTGCGTAAGTCGTTCGCGAATAGGGCTGTGCGTAAGTTACGTTCACGTCTAAAGCATTGACGATTTGCGGCGTAATTTGGAGCATGCGCACTGGGATTCTTTCACGGACGGCGCATGTGCCGTTCGTAAAAAAACTCAAATACGTGGGGTCACGATTAGTTAGCATAGAACACGCCCCCAACCAGCCTCTTTTGAATTAGGCGGGCTTACGCCGCCCGATATACGCTACGCCGCCGTAACTAAAGGCGTAACTTCTTTGTGAATACAGTACTCGCCTTTCTAAGTTACAGCGGCGTAGCGTCCGCTTAAAGATAGGCGCATGTACGTGGATCTGGCCCTAGAAATCTAACTCAAGGCTTAAGTATAAGAAGATTACCTTTTACATTTGGTGTTTTTTGTTTGCAAGCTTCAGCTGTTGAAAAAGAAGACACATAAGTTAAAGCAAGCAAATTCTGTTACATGAAATCAGAAATAAAACTTTTTGATATTTCCCTAACATAAACCTTTTCCTCTATTTGCTTTCTACAAATAACTGAAGATTGCGGCAGAAACAGTAAAACAGTTATTAAATACATACATACATACATACATACATACATACATACATGGATATGTGTGTTTTAAGAACCTGTTACAATATATTCAGTCGTTAAGCCTAAAAATTTGACTTTATTGTGCAATGGTCAGCTAAGACTTCAGAGTCCAGATATACAGCCTTGCTTACTAGTAATGACTTTTAGACATACATCACAGGAACTACTGGTGTACTGCACTTAAAGTGGAACTAAACTGTATCTGAGCACCAAAAACCGAAAATTTTATTTCATTATTTTCTTCATATGGATAGCAAACTCACCCATCCATCTAGGCCTCCATGATTTATTTTGCTCATAAATCACTTTGAACCCCCCTACACACACACACACACACACTGGGCCGGATTCAGATACCTGAGCGTATCTGTCCGGCCAGCGTAACGTATCTCCGATACGTTACGCCACTTTTAACTTTGGGCGCGAATTCTTTATTCAGAAAGAACATGCGCCCTTAGTTACGGCGGCGTAACGTATGTGTTGCGACGTAAGGCTGCGTAATTCAAATGGGGATGTAGGGGTTTTTTTTTTTTTTTTATTTGTCTTGACCCCGCGTATTTGACGTTTTTTTTAACGGCGAATGCGCCGTTCGTGAAAACATCCCAGTGCGCATGCTCGAAAATCCGCCGCAAAACGTAATTGCTTTCGACGTGAACGTAAATTACGTCCAGCCGTATTCGCGAATGACTTACGCAAATGACGTAAAAGTTTCAAAACTCGGTGCGGGAACGACGGCCATACTTAACATAGGATACGCCGCACATACCCCTCATATAGCAGGGGTAACTTTACGCCGAAAAAAGCCGAACGCAAACGACGTAAAAAAAAAGCGGCAGGCGGTCGTTCGTTTCTGAATCGTCGTAAATACTAATTTGCATATTCCTCGCGTAAAGAAACGGAAGCGCCACCTAGCGGCCAGCGTGAAATTGCAGCCTAAGATACGACGGTGTAAGACACTTACACCTGTCGAATCTTAGGGATATCTATGCGTAACTGATTCTATGAATCAGGCGCATAGATACGACCGAGCGCACTCAGAGATATGACGGCATATCAGGAGATACGCCGTCTGAGACAGGTATTTGCACCACTTCCGGGAATAGACTCCCACGAAGTCACGACCCTTCGCGTCACCCCTTGCTGTCTTCTGGGAAAGACACTGGTCCCAGGAGACACCGGGGACCAGTTAGGACGCGATGTGCGACTCGCGCATGCGCAGCAGGGAACCGGGCAGTGAAGCCGCAACGCTTCACTTCCTGATTCCCTCACAGAGAATGGCGGCGGGGGCAGCCGAGAGAGGAGCGATTGCTCGGCTTCGGCTGCCGACATCGCGGACACCATGGACGGGTAAGTGTCCATTTATTAAAAGTCAGCAGCTGCAGTATTTGTAGCTGCTGGCTTTGAATATATATTTTTTTTGTGGGATCTCTGAAAACTATATTTAGAGAAATGTGTGGGCTGTCATTGCTGATCTCATTTTTAAAATGTTAGTTGCCTGGCTGTCTTTAGCATCAATAATTAGAGAGTCATTTAAAAAAAAAACAAGCACGAAGCAGCAAAAGTCAGAGCGAAGTATGAAGTTCTGGGTCTGTAACTCACACTATTGAAGCCGTTGGACCCACAGACAACCAACCAAGGCTAAATCACCCACAAGTAAAAATATTTAAAATAAGACAGCGCTGTAAACGGGTGTGTGCAAAATTAATGATCAAAAAATATATATATACAGTATACATACTGTGCTAAATTCTAATATTATCCTTATTGAACCCTATTATATATTAACAATCTCGCAGTGCTAATGATGTTCAAAAAAAATACTTTGTATCATAAACAAAACAAAAAGTGACAAAATGGCAATAATCTAATATACAAGTGTGTAGTTCTGTGAAAAAAAAAACATATAAAAAAAATATATACTCAAACTCGTTAATGTGTCACAAAAAGGTCTCAATAGTCCAGCAGTTCATATCAAATCACACATATAGCAAATTCCATGTGTGATCTCAGAGGACATCCAAGTGCAACTTGACAATTTACTTCTCTCTTGTTATAAATTACCACCACACCAAGTGAATTATTCACCACCACTTATGATCAAAATCATTTACCAACAATAATGGCTGATAATATATGAACCAGCAAACGGGCGTTTTCCCTTATAGGGCACAATCATCTGCAAATCTCTAATGGATCTTCTCTGCAATCTTCCCCTGATCTCAAGCGATATCTCCAGAGAGGTGAAACCCAGTATAGGACAGAAAGCTCAGCATAGCATAAAATCCTTTAAAACAATTTATTAAAATCACCATACACTCACATTTGGAAGTGTCTCCACTGACACAGGTTTGCAAGCTTAAAATTATGTATGGGTCAGCTCCGAATCTTCCAATACCTGATCTAACGTGATGGACGACACCTCCAAACACCGGCCCTACGCACGTTTCGTCACTGGACGTCTTCCCAGGGAAGTGGCACTTTTGGAGGTTTAGAGGTGTCGTCAACACGTTAGATCGGGTGTTTGCTTGTGGTATCAGAACATTCAGAGCTGACCCATACATGATTTTAAGCTTGCAAACCTGTGTCGGTGGAGACACTTCCAAATGTGAGTGTATTGTGATTTTAATAAATTGGAGATATGTTTTAAAGGATTTTATGCTATGCTGAGATTTCGTTCCTATACTGGGTTTCACCTCTCTGGAGATATCACTCGAGATCAGTGGGTGCAGAGAAGATCCATTAGATATTTGCAGATGATTGTTCCCTATAATGGAAAACGCCCGTTTGCTGGTTCATATATTACCAGCCATTATTGTTGGCGAGTGATTTCGATCATAAGCGGTGGCGGATAATTCACTTGGTGTGGTGGTAGTATATAAGAAGAGAGAAGTAAATTGTCAAGTTGCACTTAGACGTCCTTTGAGATCACACATGGAATTTGCTGTACTGTATGTGTGATTTTATATGAACTGCTGGACTATTGAGACATTTTTGTGAAACATTAACGAGATTGAATATATTTTTTGTTTTTTCTCACAGAACTACACACTTGTATATTGGATTATTGCTATTTTGTCACGTTTTGTTTTGTGTTTTTGTTTTGTTTATGATACAAAGTCTTTTTTGAGCATCATTAGTACTGTAATTTTGTTAATATATAACAGGGTTCAATAAGGATATAAGTAGAATTTAGCACAGTGTATATATATAATATATATCATTTTTTTTATCACTAATTTTGTACACACCAGTGTACAGCGCTGTCTTTTTTTTATATATATTTCTACTTTGGGTGAGGTCCCTCAATTAGATAGCAGCAGACTGGGTTAAGAGTATTGCTACAATCTTGGCGCGGTCATCTTCATTTAGGGTGACCACATTTCCAAACTGCCATTCAGGGACACACCCCCTCTCTCACCTTCCCCAAAAAAAGATGAGGGAGGTACTGTAGTCTCGGGGTTGATGGGGACTTTGGTGACAGGTTATTTGTCAGGTGAATGTGCCACTTGCCACCAGATGCAGTACCGCTTGCCACCCATAGCCTGCCACCAGATGCAGTGCTGCTGTCACTCCCTCTGCATGAGCCGCGTGCATAGAAGTAAAGGAGTGGTGTCACTATCTGGAGAGCGAAGATCACACCAGTCCCTGCGGCTTGTCGCTTGGTCCCGGAGAAGGAGGAGGTGCCGAGGTGGGTGGAGACAGCAGTGCTGCACTAGGCACAGGCCTCGCTCTCGGTCTCACTGTCTGAGAGTAAATTGTCACTGGTTGCAAGATGCCGGGCAGCGCTGGCCCTAGCAACCAGTTCTGGAAATGTAGTTATTAGTTAGTAGGGGGTGGCTGTGTCCTCTATTTCATTCCGGGACCTTGTATTGTCCCGGAATGAAGGTGCCGGGACCCAGGACAGACATGTCAATTGCGGGACAGTCGCAGGCAATCCGGGACATGTGGGCACCCTATCTTCATTATTTTTTAAATCACCTACAAGACTGTCTTTGCAGGAGCCTAGGACCTGGCAAATATCCAGGGGGTCTAGCTACAATAACATTCATGTTTCTACAGTAACTAGTCAAGTGGATAGTGCAGTTAGTTGAAACTGTGAACTCATCTGTCATTTAACAAAGAAGGATGCACTTTAAGGTAGTTAAATGGGGGAAGCCTTGACAGTTTAGACAACCCTATTAATGTAAAAAAAAAAATGAAGGAATGAGTGGAAAGGTAGGGGATGTAAATGTCAACAACTGCAAGCAATATATTCCTCTCAGTACAGATTTTCTTTAGAAGTTCGTACTTGCTAATAAACAAGTAAGCAGATAGCAAGTGCTGTTTATTCAGACAGTGTTTACATGGTGGAGTATGCGGTGGCCATGTTTGTAATGACTTTGCATTATTACTAACTATACTACTGTGTGATATCTTTTTGTCTTACCATCATAAATTTCTTGCATTGCTGGGACTAATCCACATGCTCCTGCTGTATACAGGTATCCACCATCAAGAGAAACAGCATCAGCTTCGCCTTTCTGAAAAATGTAATACACAAAGCAAAACATCACACCGGCACAATACTGTCCTAATAAAATGGAGGAGCCAACTGACGGTTTGGCATACGCACATATGCACAAACACGCAACACCCACTTCCAAGCATAAGAAACTCCTGTAGTGGGTAAGAACGTAAGAATAATAGCATACTATACTGTACAGATCTACTTCTTTCATTTTAGAGAGTCTTGAATAAAGCGTGGTAAAGCGCTGCTAGTTTTAGCGTCTCTTTACCGTAATTTTAACGGTGCTTTTCGGCCGCTAGCGGGGCACTTTTAACCCCCTGCTAGTGGTCGAATGAAGGGTTAAATGCGCCCAAAAATCGATTTTCAGGTGCTTCGCCAGCACTGCCTATTCATTTCAATGGGCAGGGGCGGTGGAGGAGCGGTGTCCTTCACCGCCCTAAAGATGCTGCTTGCAGGACTTTTTTCTAATGTCCTGACAGCGCACCACCCCAGTGTGGAACCGTTTGGAGCCGCTCTGAGTCGTTTGGAAATACTCGGAATCACTCAGAAATACTCAAAAATACTCCATTCCCAGGTGTTTTTGAGGCCTTTTCGAGGGTTTCCGAGGTCAGCCGAGGTGTCCCTGAGCATTTTCAAGGCTCTCCGGTGCCCCCCACCTTTGGCTTCATGCGGTATTGCATGCCATTGAAGTCAATGCGGAACAAATTATTGTCATTTCCATTGACTTCTATGGGGAAACTCGCTTTGATATGCGAGTACTTTGGATTACGAGCATTCTCCTGGAATGGATTATGCTTGAAATCCAAGGTTCCACTGTAATTACAAATTCTCTGAGTGTACACTGTGCTCCAGTTTATCAACACACAAATCGGTAACAATATGGCCCTATTTGATCGTATTGTGTGTTGACATACTGGACTGGACAGTTTCATAGAATAGTAAGTGGGAAATTGTAGTGAATAAGCAGCAGGGAATGCTTCAAGGGTTTGGCCTATTCCAGCATAAATTCCAACTTCTTGTTCTTATTCATTCTAGAAATGTCTCACTCACCAGAACTTTTGTAATGCATTCTTCTGCAAAGGAAGCCTCAACACATTCAATGCTTCCTTCACTTGCAACACTCCAATTGTCACATTTATTCTTCTCCTCTGTGCTCTGTGTACACCAGCGGATTGATTTCTCTGATGGAGGCTCCAACGCTGCATTAAAAGTGATGGAAATTGTATTTAGAGTTCAATAACACTTGTCACTGCTAGGAATGTGAAGCTTAGGTCCATGACTAGTGTTTTTCGAATGGTGCCGTACACATGACAGGGTCGCTTTTTAAGCACGTAAAAATGTGGGATGGGAAAACAAAACATCCTTAAAGTGTTACTAAACCCACAACAGGTTTTCCTGCGGTTTCCCTGTCAGAGGGGGCGGAGTCACCCGTGTACGTCACTGGGTGGCGCCCGCCCTCAGCTATAGAGGAGCTGTCAGAGCGAGAAAAGAGTCACTCAGCGGGAGCCTCCTCTCGAGACGCATCTGTATCGTCTTTTTTTTTTGGTCCCGTCGGAGCGAGATGGATCTACATCGCTGGACTTTTTTCTATTTTTAATAAAGGACTTGTCCCAAGTTGGCTCTTGTTTTTTAATTTTTTTTACACTTTTCTTGGTAAAAATGGTAGGGTACAATGTACCCCATTACCAATTCACATAGGGGGGCTGGGATCTGGGGGTCCCCTTGTTAAAGGGAACTTCCAGATTATCATAAGCCCCCCCCCCTGCAGACCCCCACAACCACTGGACAAGGGTTGTGGGATGAGGACTTTGTCCCCATCAACATGGGGACAAGGTGCTTTGGGGTCCAGACCCCAAAGCATCCTCCCCATGTTGAGGGCATGTGGCCTGGTACGGTTCAGGAGGGGGGCGCTCTCTCGTCCCCCTCTTTTCCTGCAGCCTGCCAGGTTGCATACTCGGATAAGGGTCTGGTATGGATTTTTGGGGGGCCCTTAACGTAATTTTTTTATTTTGGCGCGGGTTCCCCTTAAAATCCATACCAGACCTGAAGGGTCTGGTGTGGATTTTGAGGGGGGACCCTACGCCATTTTTTTTTATTTGGCACAGGGTTCCCCTTAATATCCATACCAGACCTGAAGGAACCGGTATGGAATTTGGAGGGACCCCCACGCAATACATTTTTTTTATTTTGGTTCAGGGTTCCCCTTAATACTCATACCAGACCCAAAGGGCCTGGTAATGGACTGGGGGGAACCAATGCCTTTTTTTAAATGAGTTGTATCTGTATTCCCGGGACCCGACAATACATTATAGCCACAAGTAGTTTTAAATTACTTTTTTTTCTTTAGAGATGTCATTTTTGCCGTGGGACTGTTCTAAACATAGGAAAAATGTGCCACTTTACAGGCATACTATAGACACCACCCCCCCCCCCCCCCCCCCCCCCCGGCATGAAATTTAAAGGAATATTTCACATTTATTGTTTCACTTTAAGCATTATTAAAACCACTGCTTTAAAACTGATTTTTGCATTGATACATGTCCCCTGGGGCAGAACCCAGGTCCCCCAACACGTTTTATTACAATACCATGCATATAAGCCTTTAAAATTAGCACTTTTCATGTTCGTGTCCCACAGACTTTAACAGTGTTCGAACCAATTTTTTGCCTGTTTGCAAGTTCTGGTGCGAACCGAACCGGGGGGTGTGTTCGGCTCATCCTTACTGAGCACTTGTATAACAACAACACAGATATGGCCATGTGGAATCCTCTGACAGAACTCTATTTGCTGCATCATAGCAATGCCTAAAGTCTTTAAGTAAACCAATTCACCCTTTTAGGAGGTTTTTGAATATTATTTGTTCATGGAGACAATTGACTTAAAGTGTAACTAAAGGCAAAACTTTTATCTTATTTAGTTTTGGATGAGGGATTAGAACCCTGGTCAGTTTAAATTGCTGTCTGTGCCCCCGTTAAGGAGATTCACCGTTTCGATTTGTTCTGTTTACCATTGTCATTGAAAGTGAAATAAAATGTCCCCAGAAAAGTAATAGAGGGTAAATCTTCCAATGGGGACACTAGTTCTGGTGACCTGGGGGGCCTAAGGAATTCCCCTAATTTACAGGGATTTCCTCTCACTTCCTGTTAGGCTATTGGACAGGAAGTGAAGGGAAATCGTCGAAAAAAAAAACCTGACAGGGGTAAAATGAAAAATGTTTCCTGTAGTTCTATTTAGGATTAGAGTTTTCTATCATGAAAATTAGTGTTTGATAATAACCCAAATTAATTTTGCTATTTACATACAGTATTAATAAAACATTATCGTAGAATTGACAATTTCTGACACGTTTCATTTTTTACACTTATCTCATTTATGCTTTAGTACGATGCATTAAAAAAAAAATTCATACCTGATTTATGGTGCAATAAGTGCCCTGCCAGCCCTTTCAGATTGAATGGCCTGTCTTAAAGTGGATGTAAACCAGATTCATGAAATTTGAGCTGAGCACTGGGCATCTATCTGTAGTGTCTTGTTATCCCACTTGAAAGCACTATGTCTCATAGCTTTCTCCTGCAGCGTTCTTCTGTTATCACCATGAGAACCCCTAACAAGTTCTCCATCACATGTGATAAAAGCAGCTTGAGGTTTGTGTTGGGGAGGATGCCATAAATACATTAGCAGAGCCCGGAACTATTCAACAAACAGAGCTGAAAGTCTCTACCTATGAGGAGAGGGGGGTGTGTGCCTTTCCTCCAATCAGCTGTCTTGGATGTATGCTCAGGCTTCACTGCAGTGCTTACCAAAAAGACAAAATCTCCTAACATGATATGCACTTTCTAAACAGTATATAAAAGCTGAAGACAGCAGATATACATGTAAAACCTCAAACTTATGGCAGCAATAGCAACTGGTCACATCTTTAAGCCCAAGACAGCAGTTAGATATAAGGAATATTTCAGGAATTTAAAAAATGGAATCTACAGAAAACGGAAATATCAATTTGAGGGCGAACTGATCCTTTAGGCTTTATTTTATATAATACAATTAATACATATATTTATACAATTTAAGTAATTGGTTCATGAATTAATATTTACTTGTACCCCCAATATAGTTTTTTTATCCTTTGGTTCTGTTTTTCTGTTGTTAACAGAGAATATGTAAATTGTAAATGAGACATGTGGGCCACGTACCATTACTCAGGGCTTTACTGGCACTTGTGAATGCTGATCCCAAATACAGGAAGGTGTCCATTTCCTTGGGAAGTGTAATGATGCTAGTTGCAGAGTCTTTGAACATCAGATCATGTCCATGTGGAGAACTGAACAATTTGCATTCAGATTTTTTCTACAATAAAAAGAAATTGACAGTAATTATGGTTACTGTACACGTGCATGTGTTAAGACTAATCCTGTCAGACATTTTGAAGCCTAAAAAGTAAAAGTCAATACCTGTAACAATCCAGACATGACTGACCTGGGTCACAGCTTGTGGACAACTAGCTCTTCCTTCTTTCCTGGAGTTTATAGGAGATTTAGGGGGTTATTTACGAAAGGCAAATCCACTTTGCACTACAAGTGCACTTTCAAGTGCAGTCGCTGTAAATCTGAGGGGTAGATCTGAAATGAGGGGAAGCTCTGCTGACTTTTTCATCCAATCATGTGCAAGCTAAAATGCTGTTTTTTATTTTCCTTGCATGTCCCCCTCGGACCTACAGTGACTGCACTTCCTTGTAGTGCAAAGTGGATTTTCCTTTAGTAAATCACCTTAGAGTTGCTGAATTTATGAACTATCCTGTGCACTGCAGCTGTGCTGCATCCTCCATACTTGGACTTATTAAAAGATTTTAGAGTGAAGCCAGGGCTACCAGCCTTTTCAGGTTTAGCCTGACTTCCATATACTCTGGATTACTCTGTAGATTATCTGGGTATCTTCCAAGCTCTGCTTGTCTGCACCGGTCCAGATTATTTGCTCTGACCACCTATCTGAGATTTCTCTATCCATTGTTTCAGCATCTGCCTTGCCTATAGTGGTATGTTACCAGCTCAGCAGTATCAGTGGTCCTGGTGAAGATCTGACACATCGGGGCTGTGCAAGAGTCCTGTACCGCCTTGTGGTAACATGAACTGCATAGCTCCCAACTGTCCCTGATTTCGAGGGAGTGTCCCTGGTTTGGAACAAAGTCCCTCTGTCCCTGTTTCCTCCTCATTTTGGTCTAATCTATATAATTGTATATAAAATGTGAATTCTTATGCCTCAACCCAGGGTTTGACGAATTTGCTTGGAATCTAGGAGCCAGCTAAAAAAGTTAGGAGCCAGAAAACGCGCCCCGTCCCGACGAGCTCGCGCGCAGAAGCGAACACATACGTGAGTAGCGCCCGCATATGTAAACGGTATTCAAACCACACATGTGAGGTATCGCCGCGATCATTAGAGCGAGAGCAATAATTCTAGCCTTAGACCTCCTCTGTAACTCAAAACATGCAACCTGTAGATTTTTTTAAACGTCGCCTATGGAGATTTTAAAGGGTAAAAGTTTGTCGGCATTCCACGAGCGGACGCAATTTTGAAGCGTGACATGTTGGGTATCAATTTACTCGGTGTAACATTACCTTTCACAATATTAAAACAAATTGGGATAGCTTTACTGTTGTCTTATTTTTTTATTTAAAAAAGTAATTTTTTTCCCAAAAAAGTGCGCTTGTAAGACCGCTGTGCAAATAGGGTGTGACAGAAAGTATTGCAATGATCGCCATGTTATTCTCTAGGGTGTTAGAATAAAAAATATATATAATGTTTGGGGGTTTTAATTAGAGGGAAGGAGATGGCAGTGAAAATAGTGAAAAATTACATTAGAATTGCGGTTTAACTTGTAATGCCAACGGCCACCACCAGATGGCGCCAGCTGACAGAAGAAAGAGCTTGGGACTTCACAAGGCCGCAAAGCCGCGGCCTCAATTACCAGCCGTCACAGGCCCACCGCGATCACGCGGCGGGGGAGGTGGGGCCGCACGGAGACACATTACCGCGGCGGCCGGTAATTGAGGCTGTGGCTTCACGGCCTTCTAGGCGAGCGCGGGCACCAGGTCACAATTTCTTGTCGCAATTATTTATAATTTTTTTGCTAACACCGTATTTGCTCAGTGGTCTTACAAATGCACTTTTTTGGGAAAAAGTTAACTTCTTTTAATTAAAAAATAAGACAACAGTAAAGTTAGCTACATTTTTTTTATATTGTGAAAGATACACCAAGTAAATTGATACCCAACATGTCACGCTTTAAAGTTGCGCCCGCTCGTGGAATGGCGACAAACCTTTACCCTTAAAAATCTCCATAGGCGACGTTTAAAAAATTGTACAGTTTGCATGTTTTGAGTGACAGAGTAGATCTAGGGCTAGAATTATTTCTATCACGGCGATATCTCACATGTGTGGTTTGAACACCATTTTCATATGTGGGTTCTGTTCAAATATCCGTCCGCTTCTTGGCGAAAGCTCTTTGGGACGGTGCGCTTTAAAACTATTTTTTTCTTATTTATTTTACTTTACGTTTTTTATTTTGACACTGTTTTTAAAAAAAAAAAAAAAGTAAACATCCCTTGTAACAAAAAAAAAGCATGACAGGACCTCTTAAATGTGAGATCTGGGGTCAAAAAACTCAGATCTCATTTTAACACAAACATTCAATACAAAAAAAAAAGGTTAATTTAATGCAATTTAAAAAAAAAAGTCTCTTTAAGAGCATTGGGCATTGGGCATTGGGCAATCTTCCCCTCACTGGTCTCCATGTCACAGAAGGAAAAGCATCCAGTTGCCTGCGCCGCTACTGACGGCTCTGGTAAGCGGCGGAGGGCACCAGAGAGCGGCGGGAGGGGGGACCCTCTCCCATGACCGATAAAAGTGATCACTGGTACATGCACTCTGAAGGCATAGTATACCTGTGCCATCCCTTCAGAGCTCTGTGCCGCAGTTTGTTACTCCTGCATGCATAAGCGGGAGTGACAGCACCGTGGCATGGCCAATCAGATGGCCAGAAGACGCAAACCCAGACTTTTGAAGAAGATAGAAGTGCCTGTCAGCTGTGACAGTGCGGTATTGGAGGGCTTCATTCTAAAGTAAGCATTTCATTATGTGCTAGTATGTGATGCATACTAGCACATTATTCCTTTACCTTGCAGTGTTTTTAAAAAAAATGGTGGAGTTTACTACCGCTTTAAGGAAGGAAAAAAAGGATTTACCTGAGCTTCCTCAAGGAACTGAGTAACAGATCTGATTTTATCTTCCCTGTCCACAGTCACCACAGCATGAGCTGGTATTCTTGTCCAGAAACAATCCTTGTACTCTTCAACTGGCTTCCTAGTATTGTCCAGGCACAACAGCACATAACCTTTATGGAATTCCTCTGCAGATTAACATAGATGCACAGTTGGTAATTTCTTAAGCAGTAAATGAATTGCTGTACTGGTGTTTTGTTTATTACTTTGTATATCACAGAGAGCTAGCAGAACATTACCAAAAACCATGAAGAAGCATTAGGCTGCATTCACACCTGAGCGTAGCGTTTTGCGGCGGTTTTTACCGCGATTTGCCATGACAAAACACCGCGTTTTTTACCGCGATTTGCCGCGACAAAACGCAGCGTTTTTTACCGCGATTTTTTACAGGTCTAGGGTCACCAATGAAAAACGCCCAAACGCCCAAATTGGAGCGACAAAAAAGGATCCAGAACTTGTTTGGGCTTCAGGCATTCAGCGTCAGGCATTTTGTAGTGGAGATGTGAACCATCTCCATAGAGAATAATGTATTTTTTCCCCTCTAGCGTTTTGGGGCGTCGCGCATCAGGCGACAAAACGCTCAGGTGTGAATGCAGCCTAAGTGCTACCACATCCAACAACTGCAGGGTAGGGTGACCACGTCTTCTGGATTTCCCGGGACAGTTCAGCATTTTGCAGGTCTGTCCCGGGCACCTTCATTCCAGGACAATACAGTGTCCCAGAATGAAATTGACACAGCCACCCCCCGGGCCACCCCCTGCTTGTGATTGGAGAAATCATAAATCCCACCTCTTGTGTCCAATCACTGTGCTGTGACAAGCTGATTTTTGGGAAGGGTGTCCCTGAATAGTAGTTTGGAAATGTGGTCACCCTACTGCAGGGTGGGAGTAGCGTGTGCTTGGGCCTTGGTCACCAGCACTGTGATGTAGACTGAAACAAATATGTAGCCATAGAAACTATCCATGAGGGAAACATTCGAATATATGAACTAACTGCCGCTAGTGTATGTATTGGGCCTCTGTGAAAGCTGAAATGCTAATATCTCTTTGGTAGCTTACGCAGGTCCTTAACTTCCTTGTGACATGACAGCAACATGGGATGTCCAGCTGCATTGGGACAACAGATTAGCACCATGACGGTGGTTGAGCATTTGTCCTGAAGAAGGAGAAAAGCCAAACATGCAGGTATTTTCACAGACAATGGAGGTGGTATCATAAGCCCTTGCCAAAGCAGTAGACTGAGAGGTATGTGTGTGGGCCACTAATCCTCCGATGGGGAAATTGCATATTTCATATTTTTGATAACAGGAGCATTGTCCCTTGAGGGCGACAGTTTCCCCTTTACCTCTGACCTTGGTTAAATCTTTGCCTCTGGCAACAGGAATGGTTGTCCTCTGTTAGGAACTTTGTCTTTGACTTTACCTTCGACAAAGAGGGGTTCTCTGTCTGGGGGCCCGCATCGAGATTAGAAATGCTGCACAAACTCCACCACAACCATGTGCATTGCAGGGCAGACACTTGAATGAGTCACATTTTGCAGCAGTAATACCCACCAAAGGTGACAGGAGAATCTTTTTTCTGTAGCTGCAAAGCATCACAGCCGTGGCATGTGTACAACCCAATCTAGCTTCCTTTGCATCTTCAAGGGATGGTTGGGGGTCAATTAAATGTGTTATGCATGACCAGGCCCGTCGTTACAGGACAGGAAAAACAAACAATTGCATGGGGCCCCGAGCTGGCCTGGGGCCCCCAACTTCCCCTTCCCAGGCTGCAGTGTGGCCAAGCTCCTCTTCCTTCCTCCTGGAGTCCTGTCAGTCCGGCCGGGTACCGCGCGTGATACAGGAGATTCAATTTCCTGTTCCCGACCGGACTGACAGGAAGTGCACACTGAGTGCTCACTTCCTCTCAGTCCGTCCGGGAACACAGGAAACTGAATCTCCGGCCCGGGTACTATCTGATAGGGGACTGGGGACCCATAATGATAGAACACCGGACTGACAGGAGGAAGAGGAGCTCCGCCATGCTACAGCGGCTGCCTACAGGGAAGAAGGGGAGGTGAGAATAGAAAAACATAGGGGGGGGGGGGAATAAGAACATGGGTGTAAAAAATGTGTGTAGCGCTAATGTAGGCTTTGCATGTGGGGGGGGGGCTTGGGGGCCCCCATTTTGCATGGGGCCCCCAAATTCCGTCAAACGGCCCTGTGCATGACTAATCTGCTTCTGCAAATTCTTACGGAACAGCTTAGTACGACATAACATATTTTCATTTGCCAAGCTCTATATATACTCAAACTAGACATGTACAATTTGTTTCGTTCCGAATTCATTTTTTTATGTTTTTTGACAAATCCGTTAAAATTCGGAAATTAGGAAATTCGAAAATCTGAAAACCCGAAAATTCGAAAATCTGAAATAATAACTAACTATTAAAATATAGGTATTGGAATTTATTTTCAAATTTGGCTGTTAGTGAACATAAAGAATACAAATTTATCCGAAGTTACGAATGATCTGAAATAACGAATGCCGTATATAAACGAATGGAACGTAACGAATTAATAATAATAAATAATAAGAATAAGAATAAGAAAAAAAATGTTGAATTATTATTATTTATTAATTCATTCCGTTCCATTTGTTTAAATGCAGCATTCATTATTTTGGATAATTCGGAACTTTGGATAAATTTGTATTCATTACTGTAGGTTCTCTAACAGAAAGTTACAATACCTATAATTTAATAGTTAGTTATTATTAGATAGTTAATTAGTTAATGTTTAGAATTTTTGGATTTTCGTTTTAAAATTTTCAGACTTTCTTTCTTATTTTCTAATGCCGCGTAAACATGGTCGTTTTTTGTCTTGTAAAAAAACTTAGTTTTTTCTCATGAAAAAAACAACGTTTTTCAAACTTCATTTTAAAAAACGACGTTGCCTACACACCATCGTTTTTTCAAAATGCTCTAGCAAAGCGCGGTTACGTTCAGCACGTACGGCGGCACTCTGTTCCATTCAAGCTTGTGTCATAACTTGCTTCTGAGCATGCGCGGGTTTAAAAACGTTGTTTTAAACGTCGTTTTAGCCCACACACGGTCATTTTTTATGACACAAAAACAACGTTTTGAAAAACGACATAAAAAACTGAAACTGAAACTTTTTCTCCCACTGACACCAATGATGTAGCACTATTCCGCCCACTAACACCAACAATGAGACACTATTCTTCTCACTGACACCAATGATGGGGCATTGTTTACTCCCATTGATGCTGGGGCATTTTCTACTCTCACTGGTCACAGTCTGGCCCCCTCAAAGTCTGAACGACAGCAAACGGGCCCTTTGTTCAGAAGGTTTGGAGACCCCCTGCTGTTAGACCCCTTTCACACTGGAGACATTTATTCAAACTGGGGTGCTGTGCTGGCAGCGCATAAAAAAAAGTCCTGCAAGCAGCTTCTTTGCAGCATCTTAGGAGCGGTGTATACACCGCTTCTAAAGCGCCCCTTGAAATCAACGGGCAGCGGCGCCGAAGCACCTGCGGGCGCTTTTAACCCTTTATTTGGCCACTAGCGGGGGTTAAAAGCACCCTGCTAGCGCCTGAAAAGTGCCACAAAACGACGATAAAGCAGCACTAAAACTAGCGCCGCTTTACCGCCGACACCCTGGCACGTGCTGGCAGTGTGAAGGGGCTCTAAAGGAAAGAAGTCTATGCTTACCTATGCTTAGGCCACTCCCATCCGGTCATATGGTCAGGTCCCGGCGCCAGCTTCAGTGTAGAGGAGGGACAGCCACAATTGGATGTCAATCTCTCCTCTTCACTGAAGCTGGGGCTGGTAAGATCACATGACCAGACTGGAGCACCCCATAATAGGTAAGTATAGACATCTTTCCTCTACAGCAGGCATGTCCAAAGTCCATCCCGGGGGCCAATTGTGGCCCCCCTGGTGATTTAATATGGCCCCCCTGGGGATTTGGATATATATATAGCCATTGCAGCCTCACATGTGCCCTGTGGGCCACAAAAGATCTATACCGTATTTATTGGCGCTGCCTCGGAGGGGACAGGACGTGCGCCGTCAGATTACATAAAGAGAATCTCATGTTTACTCGGCGTCGTCTGTAATAGGAAGTCCCGTTTCATGGGATGCCATTGGATGACTGATCTGTTTATCATAGGAGGCGGGACTTTGTATTAAAGAGGCCACAGAGTAAACAAGAAATTCTCCTGTTTGTAATCTGACGGCACTTGTCCCTCCCCCTCCCTGTCCCCTCCGAGGCTGCAGATGGGCATCGATCAGGCTGCACTGATGGCAATGGTAAGGCTGCATTCAGGGCAATGGTGAGGCTGCATTCATGGCAATGGTGAGGCTGCATTCAGGGCAATGGTGAGGCTGCATTCATGGCAATGGTGAGGCTGCATTCATGGCAATGGTGAGGCTGCATTCATGGCAATGGTGAGGCTGCATTCATGGCAATGGTGAGGCTGCATTCATGGCAATGGTGAGGCTGCATTCATGGCAATGGTAAGCCTGTGCGTGTTTATGCTGATAAATACAGTATATCCAAATAACACGCCCAAGCTCATCTCTTCACCACACACCGTCACAAAGGCAAGAGAATTCTTGTTGGGCCGTGTATTAGTGGTCGGACGAACACACTTAGATCAAATTTTAATGGTTCAAAGAATGTCAGGCAAAATGGTCGGCCCTCGAGCATGTTCACTTCATCAAATGTGGCCCTCTTTGAAAAAAGTTTGGACACCCCTGCTCTACAGGGTAGTTAGAATAGACTTAGGCCCCATTCACACTGGGGCGGGAGGTGCGGTGGTAATATAGTGCCGTTATTTTTAGCGGCGCTATACCGTCAGAATTGCAGCGGTATTCGCTCGCTAGCGGTGTGGTTTTAACCCCCGCTAGCGCCCGAAAAAGGGTTAATACCGCCAGCAATGCGCCTCTGCAGAGGCGCATTGCTGGCGGTATAGCCGCGGTTTCCCATTGCTTTCAATGGGAAGGTGCGGTGGAGGAACGGCAAACACACCGCTCCTCTCACCTCTCCAAAGATGCTGCTAGCAGGACTTTTGGAGCGGTCCTGCTAGCGCACCGCTCCAGTGTGAAAGCCCTCGGGCTTTCACATTGGAGAAACAGCAGCCGCTGTTTAGGGTCAGTCGCTATTTTTAGCGCAAAAGAGCCTGCAAACCTCCCCAGTGTGAAAGGGGCCTTAGAATGCGGAAGGGAATAGGTTTAGGCTTAGTTAGTATATTTGACTGGAATTACACCTTAAGGTTTTGTGACCAGATTCAGCATTAAATGTCTACATATTAAGAAACTGCTATGTTAAATATATTTTAATTACCTGGTAAAATATGCTTCACAAATGCCACGTCACCTTTGTCCTCTTTCAGACATCTGCACAAAGAAAATAAAAGGTTGCTTAGATACAATTGTAACCGTGTTTCACGAGTTGTAAATGTATTCTGGCATTGTGTGCCCTGTGTTAACCACTTAAGACCCGGACCAAAATGCAGGTAAAGGACCAGGCCCCTTTTTGCGATTCGGCACTGCGTCGCTTTAACTGACAATTGCACGGTCGTGCGACGTGGCTCCCAAACAAAATTTGCGTCCTTTTTTCTCCACAAAGCTTTCCTTTGGTGGTATTTGATCACCTCTGCGGTTTTTATTTTTTGCGCTATAAACAAAAATAGAGCGACAATTATGAAAAAAATGCAATATTTTTTACTTGTTGCTATAATAAATATCCCCCAAAAATATATAAAAAAAAATATTTTCCTCAGTTTAGGCCGATACGTATTCTTCAACCTATTTTTGGTAAAAAAAAAAATCGCAATAAGCGCAAAATTTGCGCAAAATTTATAGCGTTTTACAAAATAGGGGATAGTTTTATTGCATTTTTATTAACTTTTTTTTTTTTTTACTACTAATGGCGGCGATCAGCGATTTTTTTCATGACTGCGACATTGTGGACACATCGGACAATTTTGACGCATTTTTGGGACCATTGTCATTTTCACAGCAAAAAATGCATTAAAAATGGATTGTTTACTGTGAAAATGACAATTGCAGTTTGGGAGTTAACCACAAGGAGGGCGCTGAAGGGGTTAAGTGTGTTTACACACAGCTCTCCCCGTTCTTCAGCTCCGGGGACCGATCGCGGGACTCCAGCGGCGATCGAGTCCGCGAGTCCCGCGGCCGCAGTCACGGAGCTTCGGACCCACGGCTGGGCATTTAAAAATCACGTACAGGTACGTGATTGTGCCCAGCCGTGCCATTCTGCCGACGTATATCGGCGTTAGGCCGTCCTTAAGTGGTTAAAGAGCATTTAAACTCAAAAACAAAAATGTAATATATTGCAGCTTGCCAATCCTTAAAGCGGAGGTCCGCTATTTTTTTAAATTTTAAGTCAGCAGCTCCAAATACTACAGTTGCTGATATTTAAAATAAGGACACTTACCTGTCCAGGGCGCCCGCGATGTCGGCACCCAAAGCTGACCCTTCCTTTGGATGCTGCCGCTGCCATTTTCGGTAAGGGAATCAGGAAGTGAAGCCGCAAAGGCTTCACTTCCTGGTTCCCTACTGCGCATGCGCAAATCGCGCTGCACGCTCCGAATGGTGGCTGCTGTCTTCTGGGACCAGTGTGTCTCCCAGAAGACAGTGGGGGGGACGGGAAGTGGCGTAGACAATTTGTTAGGACTGACATTCTGAAAAAATAAACCCAAATAATTCTTAGCTACTGTATCTGTCTTTCCACTTGTCCCTGGTAAACAAGATATTTAACTGTTATTAACCAGTACCTTAGCTATGTCTGTTGAGTTGAGTAGTGGTACTGTCAGGTGTGTTAATGCAATTTGCACTGTGGTGCATTGCTCAAAAATAGCGCAAGTACACTTTTCTTTGGGCTGAGGCTTGTTAAAGAGAGTTCTGGGCATCATTCAGTCCAAAAGACTCATAACATCTTGTGCAGAGGGGAGATACTGCACTGTGGGGGGACAACCACAGATCGGACAAAAAACAGATGTAAACTGACAAATGGTCAGTTTTTCACCCGTTTGTGCATTGGTAGTGGATGTAAATAAAAACTGATGGAAAACTGACAAGCACTAATGAAAACCTGATGAAAAACTGATGAATACTTCATCCATTTTGGGATGACTGGGACTGATGAAATGAACGGTCCGCATGTGTGAAAGGGTCCTAAGGGTTTGCTATGTAGTTTGGAGGGGTGTGTGTGTGTGCTGTTTTGTTTTTTTTATTATTATTGCCAGAAGTTGGCAATGAAATGTAATTTACCAGCAATTTAAACTGTGTCATTTGTTTTTCTTTGTAAATGTTGCTTTTGCTATTGCACATTCTACAGCAAGAATAAAAAAAATTGTGTAGGGCTCTCCCCCAAAAACACATGCCAGACCTTTGGCATCAGGTATTGATTTTAAAGGTGTGCCTCAGGCAAAAAAAAAGAAAAACACCAAACCCTTTATCCAAGCATGCAGCCTGGCTGTCCAGTTAGGAAGCTTGCGCGTCCCCTCCTGAACCAAGCCAGGTCACAGGGTGACTTGCAAGCAGAGACCCCCTGGGAATGCACCTTGCCCCTCATGTTGGTGGGCCCCCTGGTACTGCCCTACCCTCCATGTGAATGTATATGGGATAAATTAATCAACAATCACGATGCCTGCCGCTCACTGACTCACCAACCCAACAACCTAGCGCACATGACTGATACCAAGGGTGCCATTAGCCGAAGTACAGGGAAGGGGTCGAAATAGAGGTGACATCATTGCCCAAATATGGCCAATGGAACCATTGCTTATATTGCTAGGCATTCCTGGTAATGTTAGCTGTTTCTAGCAGGGATGGACTGGCCATCGCGACTACCGGGAGTTTCCCGGTGGGCCGATGGCTCAGTGGGGCGTTTTTTTAATGCAGAGTTCAGCGGCAGCGTGAGCGTGGCAGCAAACAGCGGTGGGGATTCGGGGAATGTGGCCAGCGAGGGGGGGAGTTAGCTGTAAAAGCCGAGGAGGGAGAACAGCTCCACCCCCTCCCTGACCACCAAAGAGACGAACAGGAGCGAGCGTGGTCAACCCAACGCTCCCATAACCTCGATTCCTCCACCTCCTCCCTGCTCTAGGAACTGTGCGGCCCGGGCCGGAGGACAGGCTGGCTGGGAGGCGGGAGCCTGGAGGAAGAGAACATGCGGGAGGCCGAATCTATAGGTAGACTCGGCGCTGCCACTGCTGTCCATCAGGTACCCAGCATTTTGTACATACATGCCAGCACACTGAGATGGGGGTAAGCAGAAGAGGGACTGCACTGCAGGAAGGGACAGTGCTATGTGGTCTGTCTCAGCCCTCCCCTCTGTCTCTCAGTCCCCCCCTCCTCTGTCTTTCAGCCCCCCTCTGTTTCTCAGACCCCCCTCCTCTGTCTCTCTGCCCACTCCTCTGTCTCTCAGACCCCCTCTGTCTCTCAGACCCCCTTCTGTCTTTCAGACCCCCTTCTGTCTTTCAGACCCCCTCCTCTGTCTCTCTGCCCACTCCTCTGTCTCTCTTCCCCCTCCTCTGTCTCGTTCACTACCTGACTCTTAGGCTGCTTTCACACTGGGGCGGGAGTTGATGGTAAAATGCTGCTAGTTTTAGCGGCACTTTACTGTCGTTTTAGCAGTGCTAATCGCCCTCTAGCGATCCTGCCAAAGTGCTTTACAGGCGCTTTGCAGGCGCATCAGCAGTGGTGGCCATTCATTTCAGTGGGCAGGAGCGGTGTATATACTGCTCCTCCACCGCCCCAAAGATGCTGCTTGCAGGACTTTTTTTATGCCCTGCCAGCGCAGCGCACCAGTGTGAGGGCACTCTGGCTTTCACACTGGGACTGCAGGGGAGGCGGTTTTCAGGCACTTTACAGGCGCTATTTTTAGTCCAAAAGTGTCTGAAAAATGCCCCAGTGTGAAAGGGGTCCTATACTCACTCCCTCTCCCACACTCATCCCCTCTCTCTCTCTCTCTCACCCCATCTCACCCCTTTCCCTCAACCCCCCTCTCTCTCTCTCTCTCTCTCTCTCTCTCTCTCTCTCTCTCTCTCTCTCTCTCTCTCTCTCTCTCATTGCCTCTGTCTTTCACCCTCTCATGATATATAATAATGGATGTAAGGGCCTTTTGGTGGGCGTGATTTTTTTTAAGGGGGGGTGGGGGGCAGAATTGTATTGAATTAAAGTGGGCTGGTCTTGATGAAGTCCAGGGCCAAATATTTTGTCCCAGTCCAGCCCTGGTTTCTAGGGATGCAGCTAGTGCTGAACCTGGGTTTAGACCACCTGCACATCCCAGGAGACCATGAACTGTTTTGATGGTGTGCCTGTCCACTCCTGCCTGGAAGGCACTCGTCTTCAATTATTTGCCTAGGTGTGAACAAGCATTATGGAAGATTTGTGGGATATTTCTAGTGTGCCCCAGAGGCCCCTGTTGGTCCTTCAAATCCTGACTACCGCAGAAGTTTCTACTCACCTCTATCTTCAGTCAAGAAGAAAACAGGTGATCTGAGACCAGTTCTGGACCTGAAGTCAATGAACAAGAGAATCCATATACCATCTTTGCAAATGGAGTCAATGCAGTTAATTATTCCAGCCATTCTGCAGGGGAATTGGGTGCTATTCGATGATATATCTGATGCATACCTACACAATACTTTCCACCAGAAAATCCAAAACTTCCTTTGATCTGCAATTATGGAAAAATGCTTTTTTCCAGTTTCTGTAGTTTAACTGGTTGAACATGGTGTAATCTAATTCCAGCCCAGTGATTTGTCTTCCTAGGAGCATAACTGGTATAATAAACAGCTCATACTGAGTTTCCACCAGAAGAGATTGCAGGCATTTAGAAACAAGGTCCAAACAGTTATGTCTTCAGAATAGATGCATGTGTCCTGGTGTCTGAACTTCTTCCTGCACAAAACTCATGATCAGATGGGCTCAATGATGAATTTCAGGTTTTCTCAAAAATGGAACCAAAAGGATATTCACCAACCATCATATCATTGCACAGCATGAGAAATTCACCATAGTGGTGGATGTATCAGTCAAATCTGCTTAGACATTATTAAAAAAAAACTCCAGAACCCCTGACTATCCTAAGTTTGGGTGCAGCAGTGGAACCCACTGCAAAGAGTTAGCGACCCAGAATTAATGACATTTCCAAACCTCCAGGCTGGTATCCAGCATTCTCAAAATGAGGGCAGCTTTTATGGCCCTACAGTACAATGAAACTGCAAAAACGAATGTTCACTTATGCCCACTGGTCTTTAAGGCAGCCCATTCCCTTGAATGGATCCGTAAAGCCCACTTTTTTTTTTATGTCCCAGCAGGAATAAAAAAAAATTGCAATACTCACCTAATTTCTGGAGGTTGTCCCCCCACAGTGCAGTATCTCCTCTCTGCACAAGATGTTATCAGTCTTTTGGACTGAATGATGCCTAAAACTCTCTTTAACAAGCCTCAGCCCAAAGAAAAATGCACTTGCGCTATTTTTGAGCAATGCACCACGGTGCAAATTGCATTAACACACCTGACAGTAACACTACTCAAATCAACAGACATAGCCAGGGACGGACCGACCATTCGGGCACTCAGCACTGCCCGAGGGCCCCATGCCACTAGGGGGCCCCATCAGGTCTGCCAGCCTCAATAAAACCAGGGACAGTATGTAAAAATCTGTGTTTTAAAAAAAATCCCAAGATTATAGCTGCCCGCCTCTCCAGTACCTTTTTAGTGTGTGTATGTGTATTCTGTGTGTATGTATACTGTGTGTGTATACTGTCTGTGTATATTGTGTGTCTGTGTGTGTATACTGTGTATGTATACTGTATGTCTGTGTGTGTGTGTGTGTGTGTACTGTGTGTGTGTACTGTGTATGTATACTGTGTGTGTGTACTGTGTATGTATACTGTGTATGTGTATGTGTGTGTGTGTGTGTGTGTATACTGTGTGGCCCCATTCTCCTATTGCCCGGGACACCCATAATCTCCTATTGCCTTGGGGCCCCATAATCTCCTATTGCCCGGGGCACCCATAATCTCCTATTGCCTTGGGGCCCCATAATCTCCTATTGCCCGGGGCACCCATAATCTCCTATTGCCCGGGGCACCCATAATCTCCTATTGCCTGGGGGCCCCATAATCTCCTATTGCCCAGGGGCCCCATAATCTCCTATTGCCCGGGGGCCCCATGAGTTGTCAGCCTGCCCCTGGTCAACGCTAAGGTACTGGTTAATAACAGTTAAATATCTTGTTTACCAGGGACAAGTGCAAAGACAGATACAGTAGCTAAGGATTATTTGGGTTTATTTTTTCAGAATGTCTGTACTAACAGATTGGCTTCATTTATCAATGTGTTTTAAGCAAAGCTGGTCATAGGTGGGTTGCAAATTGGAAGGTACAACTGGGACAATGTCCCAGCAGGGGGATTTCTTTAATAATTTTGTGTGGATGGAGGAATCCATTCATTGGAATGACATCACTTGAGGTTTTATAACCAGAAGTGGCTCTTTTTTTTATGGAAAGACTTGGACAATGGTAGTAATAATATATTGAGTGATGACTGTCCACAATTTCAGCTGAGAACTCTAGATGAATCGGATGGCAGAGGTTACAGTATACTCACAAGCGGGCTCCAGCGTAGCCAAAATATTGCTCAATTTCAGATGCCTTGCACTTTTTATCTTGCTTTCCTTTACACTGCTTACATAGAATTGGTTCTTTGGCTCCAGGAGCACAGGCGCCAGAAACAAATGCTGCAAAAGCTGAAAACAAGAAATGTCATGTTAAGCATTAGAAGTCTATGTATAGACATTTCAAGGAAAATCCCCCAACCCACCTTACTCAGCAAGCAGTCTTAAAGCGGGGGTTCACCCAAAAATACATTTTTAAAGGGGAGTTCCAGCCATTTGTATGTTTATTAAAAGTCAGCAGCAACAAAAAGTGTAGCTGCTGGCTTTTAATAAACAGGCACTTACCTGCTCCATCGCTCCAGCGACGCGCCGGCCGGGGCTCCGCTCCTCTCCCCCCCTCCCCGGCCGGCGTCTTCATCTTCAGTGTGGGCACCCGGCCGTGACAGCTTTCGGCTTCACGGCCGGGCACCCACTGCGCATGCGCGAGCGCTAGCGGCGCGGCACTGCGCATGCGCGAGCGGCGCGGCCCGGCGCCGCGCCGTGTAATTGGCCAGGAGATCGCCTAGGACCTGTGACGTGTCCTAGGCGATCGCCTACAGCAGCCACTTCCTGAAGGCGATTAAGCTTAGTCGCCTACAGGAAGGAGGAAGTGGGACAGGAAGTCCCACTCGTGCTGAAGCCCCCACTCCCCCCCCAAAAAAATTACATGCCAAATGTGGCATGTAAGGGGGAGAGGAGTGGGTTAAGAGGAAGTTCCAAATTTGGGTGGAACTCCTCTTTAACATTACATTCAGCCGAGTTGTCCTAATGACAATCGGCTGTTTTTTTTTTGTTTTTTTTCCCGTACATACCTTATTTCACCGCCGCTTCCGGGTATGTCTTCTCCGGGACTGGGCGTTCCTATCTGATTGACAGGCTTCCGACCGTCGCATACTACGCGTCATGAGTTGCCGAAAGAAGCCGAACGTCGGTGCGGCTCTATACGGCGACTGCGCACCGACGTTCGGCTTCTTTAGGCAACTCATGACGCGTAGTATGCGACGGGTTGAGGTTGTTTTCGTCATCATGTCAATCACCTGCTGGATAGGAACGCCCACTCCCGCGGGTGTCCCGACCCGGAAGCCGGGGTAGAAATCAGCTGTACGAGTTATGTACAGCAACAACAAAAAAACAAACGGCATACTGTCAATGTAGACAGTGAGCTGGATGTAATGTTAGAAAATCGTTTTAAGGGTGAACCCCCGCTTTAAAAAGAATGTAATATACTATACTTCAGTAAAGGCAACCTTTCAACCTTTATACAATTGTGCAGGAAAATTTATCAAACCTGAATTTCTCCTAAATATCATTGTGTTTAAAAACAAATACAGGTTACTTTTAAATTCTTAAAGGGGTTGTAAAGGTTCATGTTTTTTCACCTTAATGCATCCTATGCATTAAGGCGAAAAAACATTCAGCGATTGCAGGCCCTCCAGCCCGCCCCCCCCCCCCCCATTTACTTACCGGAGCCCTCGAAAGTCCCGTGTCAAGAACACGCTTTATGTTGGCCTGGTCTTCTCAGCTCATTGGATAGATTGATAGCTGTGCAGTTATTGCCTCGCACTGCTGTCAATCAACTTCAATGATGCGGGGGGCGGGGCGATTCCTGTAGTCGGCGGCTTATGGACGCCAGATATAGGACTCGGAAGCACGCCCGCAAGCTAACCCCCTTGGGAGAGCGCTTCCCAGAGGGGGTTAGCTGATGTGGGGAGGAGCCGAGACAGCCACCGGGGGACCCCAAAAGAAGAGGATCGGGCCACTCTGTGCAAAACAAGCTGCCCAGTGGAGGTAAGTATGACATGTTTGTTATTTTTTTTTTAAATGAAGCCTTACAACCACTTTAAAGTGGATGTAAACCCGATTCATGAAATTTGAGCTGGGCACATAGATCTGCAGTGTGTTCTTGTTTCTCTTCAAAACCCTGTGTCTAGTAGCTGTCTCTTTCTGCATTCCCCTGTTATCAGTCTGACAAGTTTCATCACATTAGGATAGGAGCAGCCAAAGTTTGGAGTTGGGTGAGGTTGCTATGTATAGATTAGCACAGCTCTGGATGATACAATGGAGAAAGCTTAGAGTCTCTACCTATGTGTAGAGGGAGTGTGGGCCTTTCCTCTAATCAGATGCCTTGGCTGTCTTGGCGGTGTGCCCAGGCTTCTCTGTAACAATAACCAGGAAGAGAAAAATCCTAACACGAAGGGCACTTTCTAAACAGTATCTAAAGCTGAAGACAGCAGATTTTGATGTAATACTTATATAGAGAGGTTTGTTTCATCCCTGTGTATCTTCTGTGGCTGTTCACACAGACTCTTATACTGGTCGATTAATTATTAAGGTGCAAGTGCCAGCATCCAAGTGCAAATTCCGCTATTCAGCATATTCAGGTATATAAGATAAGAGGCTTGGGGAAATAGTGTGGCGCATGCTGAACAGCGGCACTTGCACCTTAATAATTAATTGACCAGTATAAAAGTCTGTGTGAACAGCCACCGATGATGGTAAGTATAAGAGTTTGGTAAGAAGCATATTATCCTGCCGTATGAGGTGAGAGGCTTGGGGAAATAGCGTGGCACAAACTGAATAATGGAAACTACACTTGGATGCTGGCACTTGCATTTTATCATTGATGACTTTATCTGCACATTTTTTGGATTTTTTATTCATCTGAATTCTTCTGCACATTGTTTTATATATATATATATATATATATATATATATATATATATATATATATATATATATATATATAGATTTGGATCTTGGTTTCAAAGCAGCTGCCTCATACTTGCCAACTATTCCAGTTTAAATCCCCTTGTCCCTCCCTTGAAGTTTTAGTCCTTTCCTCGTCCTAATATATCAGTGTGAAGTGCTGCTACTAATGCTGCCCAGTTCTGCCCAATTTTTTTGTACAGATGACTCACCTGCAGACCCTGTATTTACATGTAAATAGCCATCATTCATATGTAAATAACGGGAGCATTCATATTTAAATAGCTGAGGTTGGCGTCATTCATATGTTAATAAAGGCGGCATTTATATGTATATCATGACCCTCTGCAGTGAAGAGATGATGTGCTGTAACCTCTAGCAACCAATCAGTGAGCAGTATTACTGTACAGTAATCTCTAGCAACCAATCAACAAGAAGAAATCATGTGCTGTAACTTCTAGCAACTAATCAGTGAGCCGTAATGTGTGCTGTAACCTCTAGCAACCAGTCAGAAAGTGGTAATGATATGCTGTAACCTCTGGCAACCAATTGCAATCACTGCCTGATCTGATACAGTAAACTGATTTTAAGTCTAGCTGAAATTGATTGTATGTCTCAGAGCATGTGGAGAGCAAAATTGCATGGGGGGGCAAGAAAATGTTTGCCCAGGGTCCAATCAACTTTAAAGACGGCCCTGATCATGTTACTGCCTATCCATAAAAAATTCCTGTGCATAATCAAAGGTTTCACACTACTGCTTGTCGGAGCAATTTTACCCAGGTTGTTATCGTTGTTGTCCCTGCAATCTCTGTATATTTTTATTGGTGGCATGGCATCATGTATTGGGTAATTTTAACTCAACCTTATAAGTTATGAGCCAGTACACCTAGAATTTAATTGTTAGCAGAGTCAGGTAACAGCTTTCCTTAGGCCCCGTACACACGAGGGAGTTTCTCGGCAGAATTCAGCCAGAAACTCGATCGGAGCCCTATTCTGCCGAGGAAACCGGTCGTGTGTACACTTTTGGCCGAGAAAACCGACGAGGAACTCGTCGAGCCAAATAGAGAACATGTTCTCTATTTCCTCGTTAGTCAATGGGGAAACTTGGCTCGCCGAGATCCTCGGCGGCTTCACAAGGAACTCGACGAGTTTTCCCCGTCGAGTATCTCGGACGTGTGTACGGGGCCTTACTCTTCTAATGGTTTATTCTAGGTGTACTGATCCAGTTTGTGTAGCTAGGACACTTATATTCTTAGTGTGATGCTAAGGTTGGATGAGATAGGGGGAGAGGGTGATGGTAGCACAAGACAATAGGTCTAGGGAGCAGGAATTATGAATATAACCATGACCTATTTTTGCTCTTGGCCTAATCAGGAAAATGGTGTAAATAAAGAAAAGTTGTGAAATGAAGAAGACTATTTATTTGTAGACCTGTAGGTAAAGAAAAAGTGTTTACCTTTCTCAACAGGCTGGTTCTCAGGTCCCTCCCATTTAACCAATCCCTTTGAGATGAGCGTTCCAACCACTGAATTCCAACCCGCTGCCCTTCCGACTGCAGTGTGACAAGTCCTCTTGCCCTTAAGCTCGGAAAACATGAAAGAACTTGACTCTTTTGCCAGAGCCACTGCATAGTAACACGTATCTGGTTCTGAAATGAAAATTAATAAGCAAGTTAATTGAGTTGAGTTAATATATATATGTTGGGAGGTGTGATATAATAATAATAATAATAAAAAATAAATATATATATATATATATATATTTTTTTTAATTATTATTATTATTACTATATCACATCTCCCAACATTTTGAGAATGAGGAATGAGGGACAACTACTAGCAAATGTATGTAAGCATAGGACACGCCCACATCACACACCTTAAAAGAGAATTAACAAAAAAGGTTAATTAAATCCACAAGTGCTTTTTTTACCACTACTATTCCTTTATATTAGCTTTTAAAATTTACAAATGCAGCAATTTAGAATTTGGATGAAAGGTTTTGCACTGGGAAACACTTTTTGAAATATAAAACGTGCATTTTATATACAAATATATAGATCAGACGAAAATAAGTGACAAATGAGGGACAGAGCCTAGGTTCACACTGCTGCGAATTCAAAATCGCGGTAATTTTACCGCGATTTCGCGGCTGCGATTTTGCCGCGATTTTGCCGCGATTTCGGCCGCAATTTAATGTAAATCGCGGCCCGAAATCGCAAAAAGTAGTACAGGAACTACTTTTTGAAATCGCAGATGCAGCGTTGCACTGATTAGGACAGTGCCATTGCCGACAATTGCCGCCGATTTGAGATGCGATTTGACATGTCAAATCGCATCTCAAATCGTTCCAAATCGTACCCAGTGTGAACCAGGGCTGAGGGACATTTCTCCAAATCAGGGACAGTCCCTCGAAATCAGGGACAGTTGGGAGCTATGCTATATTTGTCCCATCCCACCTCCTTGTAAACAGCTGTTTCAATAATGCATCAGCCGTGTAGTGAGTGTACTGTTTTTAATGAGCCAGCTGAGTCATGGAGGTGGGTTTACTAATGGCAATTAGACAGTTGCATTCTGCAAGAACAGTTGCTCCAGCGCTTAGTAAATGAGGAAAAGCTTCACGTTGCAGAGAGTACCCAAGCATGTGCAAGGTTTTTTTTTTTTTTAAAACAGCATTTTTACTTGCACCCGATTGGATGATTGGCTGTGTGATGTTTTAACACCAAGTATAGATATAAGTATAAGTACACATCATTACAGGCAGAGCTTCTGCTCATTTACTAAACTCTGGAACAGCTTTTATGCATACCTTTACACGCCTTTAAAGGAGGATAGGAGAATTGTACAAAAAAACAAGATTGGTTAAGCCCACAAGTGCTTTTTTTTTTACCACTACTACATACCTCCCAACTGTCCAACTGTCCCTGATTTCGAGGGACTGTCCCTGATTTGGAGCAATGTCCCTGATTTGGAGCAATGTCCCTCTGTCCCTCATTTGTCCCTTATTTTAGTCTGATCTATACAGATGTATATAAAATGCTTTTTTTATCTATCAAAAAGTGTTTCCCAGTGCTAAACCTTTTATCTGGTTTCTAAATTGCTGCATTTGTAAATTCCAAAAGCCAATATAAAGAAATAGTAGTGGTAAAAAAAGCCCTCGTGGGTTTAACCAATCTTATTTTTTTGTACAATTCTCCTGTAAGGGGGCGTGGCAAGGGGTGTGTCCTATGCCTACATACTTTTGCCGATAGGTGTCCCTCATTCCCATCTCAGAAAGTTGGGAGGTATGCTACTATTCCTTTATATTGGCTTTTGGAAATTACAAATGCAGCAATTTAGAAATTGCATGAAATGTTTAGCTCTGGGAAACACTTTTTTGATAGATACAAAGTGCATTTTATATACATCTATATATATATCGGACCAAAATGAGGGACAAAAAAATGTTTATGAATATGGTAAAAACATACCAACTTAATGCAGACTGCATCTTGGCTGGTCCTACCTTAGGCAGAATTGCCAACCATTGTGTGCAGGTACTGTACAGACCATTAAGAGAAAGCAATGACATATACTATCCCATAGCCTTCAGTAGAGAACCAAGTTCACTTATGTAGCCTGCAGCCCGCGTGATTGACATAATTATTTTCAAGTGTTGGGATCAATCTACCTTTCCCCGTGCCATAGTTTTCAGAAGCAACTGGTCTCAAGTTGTAAGGTTTCAAGGAACCTTTGTAAACTTCTCCAGCATCCAAAGAAATTGCATCCGCCGTGTCTTCCTGAAAAACAAACACTTTCAGTGGCAAACTAAAAACTGCATAAAATCATAATGGTACCTAAACGGTTTCTAACTCCTTTATATCTGACCTATGTTGTCCAAAACTATAAATGGATTTAGCAAAATGAAAAGTTTTTAAATACAGCGATATGAACTAGATAAGGGATGGTAGACTCAAACAAACCCTGCAGATGAATATGCCAGAAGCATCCTCTATTCAACCGATACAACGTATTTATTATACAATATGATTCTACCTTTCCAGTTTTTTCTTTTTGAGAACTGACGGGCAAAAAAAAAAAAAACCTGCAGAAAATTAAAAAAGAGCCCTAACATACAGTATGAGACTCAGGACTTGGTTGTGTAATTGTTTCCCCTTAGTCCTTTTTACTCAATCCACGTATTGCAATGTCCTCAGAGAATGGCTTATGCTGACAATAAAGGGAGTCTTCAGGCCATGAAACCACAGCCCTCTGCCACAGAATATTAGTCCTTGGATTAATAGATAGAGGGAAGTATCCCAGTCCAGTATGACTGTTCACTGGCAGTACAATTTGTACCTCTATTTAGTCTTGTTTATTATTGTTTTTGCAATTTTTTACCAATAAATCCATTTTCTATATGGCGTGGTCCGCCCGTGGCTTCTTTATCCGGAGGGGGGGATCACTCAGACCCCCCTGTCTTTTCCTAATGTCTTGGGATGCTGGACTCTATGACACACACCCCTCCTGTGACTAATGAACCAATTGTCTCTTCTCTATGCCAAATCTATATTTCAGAGTTTTCTTTTTCCTTCTAAAACTTTTTGAATCGGCAGCCTTCTCTGGACAGTTACTTATTACTATTATTTTGAACTTTACATGGACTAAACAGTCAAAAAGAACTGTTACTATTCCATTGGCCTCTCCACCCAATCCCTTCTTATTTGTACTGAGTCTGAACCTGAGTGCGCCATATTAACCAATCTTGTTTACAGCTTCTAACTTTAGCTTGTTCAATTGAGCTTTGACAATAAAATCAAGAAGCTGGTTGGTTACTATGCACTGTTGCAACAGATTCTTTGTACACCGGTTTTAGTAAATCTCCCTAGGATTGTGTAAAAAGGCTGTTTTATCCTGTATGCACAGATCCTCCCAGGGATGGACTGGCCATTGGGACTACAGGGAGTTTCCCGGTGGGCTGATGGCTCAGTGGGCCAGCTTCAGTGACAGCGGACCGCCTCTGTCTCTCCCTCCCCGCAGCGCTCAGGCAGGGGGAGGAGCAGGGGGGATTATAGAGGAGCATGACAGCTGACTCAACAGCTATGGCCTCACTTCTGCCTAATCTTGTCCCATTAGGGGGGGCACCGAACTGATTCTTTGTCCCGGGTGAAATAATGTCTAGCTTCCCCACTGGTACTGCCTATAAGAGTACCAGTACCAGCCGTTCTACTCTAATAAATAGAACGTCTAGTGGCTAGTGAAGGGGGAGAGGGGGCTTGGATGGCCGGAGGGTGCAGGAGTTGTCCGGCCGCCATGGGAGAGACCTGTCAAAGTGAGCCAGTCTGGATGAAGTCCAGGGCCAAATTTCTGTCCCAGTCCAGCCCTGGATCCTCCCCTCCTGCAATGTCTAGCTTGGTAAGGCCAGCTAACACACAGGCAATAGCCAGCCTGCACATGCTCAGGTGTGTCTTTTATGCTGAAGATAACATATACTTGTTCTCAGAGATAGCCAAGTCACATGATATTGGCATCACACATGTGGGCGTGTATTCAGTCTGTAGTGTAAATCCCCTCCTACCTGAACTCTCAGCACTGGAGAAACTGTAAAGTTTATCACGTTACCGTGGTATACAGATCATCCAAAAAGGTATATAGTGGCAGTATTTTAATGTAAAAAAGAAGATTTGTAAGCCGTGGGCACTGTGGAGGGGGGCAGATTAACTATTTTCATATTATTGGGTTTAGTAACACTTTAAGATTTTTGGTGAAAGTGATACATTAGCGTATTAAATCCATTTATGTATTGACTTTGAAAAAGAATACTGGAAAACAGTCACAGAGTTAAAAGAAAAATGGACCTGCAAGCAAAATAAGCGCTAAACGCTACAGCACTATGTTTTTTTTTTGTTTTGTTTTTTTAAGGTGTAGTATCACTTTAAATATAAAATTATTAAGCTAATGCTTAGTTGTTTTAAGGGTACACACAAATTTAAAGAGTAAAGTTGGCCACACATGGCTCAGGTCTCGTACACATGACCGAGTTTCTGGGCAAAAACCAGCAAGAAACTTGCTGGGAGATATTTTTTTGCCGAGGAAACCGGTCGTGTGTACATTTTCGTTGAGGAAACTGTTGAGAAACTCGACGAACCAAAAAGAGAGCATGTTCTCTATTTCCTTGACGGGAATGGAGAAAATTGGCTTGTCGAGTTCCTCAAAAGCCTAACAAGGAACTCGACGAGGAAAACAATGTGTTTCGCCCATCGAGATCCTCGGCTTTATTTTTTTGTGCTCAGCCAGCGGGTTGAAATTAAAATACTAAACTGATTCCCCCAACAACACATTCAAGGTGGATACGGGAACCCTCCCTGCTGTGTCATTGTATTCTGACAGCAGGACTCCTCTCCTGTCAGAATACATTGACCAGCGCTGCAAAACTTTTCAACAAACCCGTTCATAAAAAGTCAATTGTTAGATTGACAAATCATGAACGGGAATGGACGAATCTCAATCTACTTCTTAATCAGGGGCGGACTGACAACTCATGGGGTCCCTGGGCAATAGGAGATTATGGGGCCCCCGGGCAATAGGAGATTATGGGGCCCAAAGGCAATAGGAGATCATGGGGGCCCCCAGGCAATAGATTATGGGGCCACACAGTATACACACACACACATATAGTATACATACACAGTATACACACACTGACACACAATGTACACACACAGTATACACACACAGTATACATACAAACAGAATACACATACACACACAGTATACATACAAACAGAATACACATACACACTGAAAAGGTACTGGAGAGGCGGGGCAGCTATAATCTGGGTATTTTTTTAAAAACACAGATTTTTACATACTGTCCCTGGTTTTACTGAGGCTGGCAACCCTAATGGGGCCTCCTAGTGGCATGGGGCCCTCGGCAGTGCCCGAGTGTCCGAATGGTCAGTCCGTCCCTGTTCTTAATGTATGTTTTCAAAAATCTTTTTAAGTGAAATTGTCTGATTTAGCTAACCTTTTACCTTCTAAAGAAAACAGAGTTAGAGTTGTCTGTGTTGTTGTCTGAGGCCAGAGGGGAGGATTTCAGTTATTATCAATGTTTGCCAATGTGATAGTGAATTTTTGGACTTCATGACACTGACATTTTTTTATCCACAATCTCTTTCTCTCACCCCCCCCCCCCCTCCCCCCACTACTGTTCCACCTCATGGAAGGACCCCCTTTCTAGTTCACTTTACATAGACAAAGATGTAAAGTATTTTAATGAAAATCATAAAAAAGCATAGGAAATTTAACCAAAAAGTCTGAAAACTAAGAGGCTTTTGCTTAATTTAAAAATGAAAAGTTAAAATGAAAAAAAATGAAATAAAAAATAAAATGAAAGTTAAAAATGAAATGAAATGAAAATTAAGTAGTTTTAGGCTGTAAATTGTAGAAAGCCATCAATATAAAAAAAATGTAAAATAAAGTTTAAATTCATCTCTGTATAAACAGACTCCTTAAAGCGGAGTTCCAACCACAATTGGCATTTTTTAAATGTAGGTCCTTTCATCCTGCGTTTTTATAAAATAAATCCGGTCACTTACTATTTTACAATCTGCCACCGATCCGCATAGATATTCAAAAAAGATAGTTTATAAAACTATGTCCACACTGTTGTCATTTTGCTTGTGGGCATTGTGAAGCCTACAAGCACTTACTTCCTGAAAGTCTTGGATGGGGAGTGATAATTGGACAGCGCACTGCATCCTGGGAAATGATGACACACATTTCCCAGGAGCATTAGAGGGAGATGATGTCAGAATCCTAGGTGATTTCAAAGGCAGATTTCGTGGGACCGCATAGCAACAGGCATTTCCAGATGAGTAAAAAAAAACATTTTTTTTTACTTTTTTAGGTCTAATGAGCACAATAATGAAAATAGTTTTTTGGGATGGAAACTCCACTTTAATAAGGCAACAAGAGTTTTTCAGGAATGTCAGTTGCTCTTTTATGCTCCCTAGAGGCAAGTGAATGTAAGTACTCATGGCATTAGTACCCATGCTTTTTTTTTTTATTTGCATTTTCTTTTCATTTACGTGATTTAGGAAGTCTTTCACCAAATCTTCAAAATGAACTTACGGAAATTGCTTTGAGGCAGTCATCAACGCTGCTTTTGAGAACACAGCTGAGGGTTGCCTGTTCACTTCCACAGGTTTGGCTCACATCTTTGCATTTTTTCAGCTCAGTCTCGGATTTCACACACCAGCGGACGTTGTTTACTGGATTTGCAAGGCACAGGGCTGTATGAAGACACAATGGATGATTATGACTTCAGTAAAGAAAAACTACAATGGTTTTGTCCACAAACTTGCTTAATTATCACCACTCGCCACCACACACACCAGCTGGGGGTGCCAGTCAATCCAGTCAATCCTCTCCTTCCACAATCCACGTACACAATAGGGTTAGACATCTAACCTTGTTTCTTTCCATGTTTCTTCCCAATAACATTATAACGTTAGAGGTGAGGGCACTAACACCTGCCAACTTCGTCTGATGCATTTCGCCCCATACCACTAGTCTCTGTAACTGAGCCCCAGTAGGGGCAAAAAATGTCAGAAGAAGTTAGCAGGATTGTGTCTTTACTATTTATCCTTTCCAGGCTCCATTCACACTTGTATGACTCCAAAGTTGCATCTGTTTTTTAGGCAGACCCAATCGGGCCATCCATTGCCCTATATGGAGCAGTGGGTGTCAGCGTATATGTGTCCATTGACACCCGCTGACATCCAATCCTATCTGCTAAAAAGAGACGGATGGAGGATCCTCTCCCCATCCATCTGGCTGATTGGATTGGATGTCAAAAGATGGTCCTTTTTCATCCGACTGCCCATAGAGGAGAGCGGGCTGTGTCCATAAGCGAAGCAGACATGGACCTGTCATCCGCCTGCTCAGCGGGGATCAGTGGACAGATTCCCCACTGAGCAAGCAGACTCCAACAGAGCCTGTCTCATGTGTAAAGGGCCTTATTATTTCCATGCATTCTATTTTTGTTTTATAAATAAACATTTAGTACATGACATAGGATTTCCTGAGCCCAGACAGCACACCAGTGACTGTTTGTCTATTGGCTTCCTTTTTCCACCTAAAACTTCAGACTAAATCATATGATAAGGGATATCATATGGTCATTCACCTTTGTCTGTAAAGCTTGAGCTATGAAGCCTGTAAACAAAGTGTTTTTTCAACAAACAATAAATAGATAGGGAAACATATGTGAAAAGAAGCCTAAGCCCCCGTTTGACTGCGGCTTTGAAATTGTGTGACTTCATCTGAAATCACACTATTTCAAAGCTGCATCTCAGTGTGACTTTGAAGGCATCTGTGCGGCTTCATGCACAGATATCTATTCAAGTTGCACCTGAAGGGCCAGATTCACAAAGAGATACGACAGTGTATCTACAGATACACCATCGTATCTCTGACTTACACTGGTCCTATCTATGCGCCTGATTCATAGAATCAGTTACGCATAGATAGGGCTAGATCCGACAGTGTTACACTGTGTTACACTGTCGGATCTATTTTTAAATTTATAAATGGCGCCGGGGGCGTTCCCGCTGATTTACGATAAATAATATGTAAATCAGCGAGATACGCAAATTCACGAACGTACGCGGACCCGACGCAGTCTTCTTACGACGTTTCCGTAGCGGCGTACCCGTCGTATACTTACCCCTTCTTTTATCAGGCGCAGCCAATGTTAAGTATAGCCGGCGTTCCCGCGTCAAATTTGAATTTTTTAACGTCGTTTGCGTAAGTCGTTCTCGAATACGGACGGACGTCGTTTACGTAAGCGTCGAAACCATTGACGTCCTAGCGACGTCAGTGGGAGCAATGCACGCCGGGAAATTTCGCGGACGGCGCCTGCGCATTTAAATCGGCGCGGGAACGCGCCTGATTTAAATAGTACACTCCCCTAGCCGCGGAATTTGAATTCCGCCGGGGGAGTTAGGATACGCCGTCGCAAGTTTGGAGGTAAGTTGTTTGTGAATTAGCCACTTGCCTCCTAAACTTGCGGGAGCGGATCTTAATTCACGTAGATCAAGCGGATCTATAGATCCGCTGCGCTACGTGAATCTGGCCCGAAATCTCCAATAGTAGTGCATGTACTACTTTTTCAAATCAATGCGGCACCGCAAAGTTGGCATCACACCGATTTGTACATTGTGATTGCCAGCAATAGGATGCGACTTGTCATGCGATTTGACCTGTCAAATCGCATGACAAGTCACTCCAGTGTGAACGGGGGCTAAAGTTCTACACTCTGGTTTTAAAAAATTATAAATATTTAAATTAAGTTTTTTTATATTTACTTGCCTTTAAAAAAATATAAATATTAAAATTACGTTTTTTTTTTACATTTACTCGCCTTTAAAAGATTATGTTGGTAATTGTTTTGGTCCCAGTCATAATAAATTAAGAAAATATGCACACATCCACTAAATATTCTCTTTTTTGACTTTACATACTGTATAACAGTGAGAAAAAAAATATTATTTCCCCAACCTCAACTGGACTGTACTTCAAAATGACTCATTAGAACAAAATAGGAAAGACAATTTATGTCCATGTTGATGTTCAGTGTTTTTATAGCATGAGATAAATTGCAAGATTTTTTGTCTCTAAACATAGGACTGCATGCCCTATCACTTTACGTTCAAGAAAATAAAAATGCTGTCTCCAAACCACCTAGAATATTCGTTACACTGACTATATTCATACTTCTTAAAGTTCATTCAGGGTGTCACTGACACCACAAAATGCTGTCCAATGCACAGACCAATCTCAGTATAACACTGTTCTGATGATAAATGCTGAGCCATCAAGTGAAGTATGAGCTATATGTTGCAATACATGCCACTGTGTGTAGACTTTTTAGCTAACAAAGATCAAAAGGAACCTGCACTGAGGCTAATATGGAGGTTGTCATCACTGACCTCCTGGCAGTGTCTGGTTTTAATACTTTGAAGTCAAGGGGAAAGGTCTAAAAGCGGTATTCACCCCTGTTTTTGCACACATTTTTAAAATTATTTTAGGCTTGAAGATTAACACCCCACCCAAACATTATATGTTTCCTAAAAGCAAAGACCCTGAAGAATTTTGTTATAATTTGTTACAATTTGTTATATCACACTATATTAGTGCAATGGTTAGCACAATGTTTCCATAAAACATACACTAAAAACAGCGAACGGTTGGCTTGTCAGATCTACACACATTGCTACAGCAGCTGGGAGTGTGTATAAAACCCCCAATGCTGCAGACATATGCCATATGTTGGTGGCAGCAAAAGGACTAAACCCAAAAACCAAAATTTATTATATGTCGCAGTCATGATAAAAATCACTGATCGCCGCCATTAGTAGTAAAAAAAAATATATATTTTTATATATTTTTGGGGGATATTTATTATAGCAAATTGCATTTTTTTTTAAATTGTCGCTCTATTTTTGTTTATAGCGCAAAAAATAAAAACCACAGAGGTGATCAAATACCGACAAAAGAAAGCTCTATTTGTGGGAAAAAAAGGACGTCAATTTTGTTTGGGAGCCACATCGCACGACCGCGCAATTGTCAGTTAAAGCGACGCAGTGCCGAATCACAAAAAGAGGCCTGGTTCTTGACCACCAAAATGGTCCAGGGCTTAAGTGGTTAATGCCACTTTTAATTATAAAGGTTTAGAGTACAAGGCCTGTTTAGATATACAGTATTTAAAGTGGTTGTACACCATGTACAACCACTTGTACCTACAGTACAGGTAAGCCTATAATAAGGCTTACCTGTAGGTACTGGAAATATCTCCTAAACCTCTATGGTTTAGGAGATATTCGCCATATACGCTGGCGCCGACATAATTGGCGCATGCGCACTGAAGAAAGGGCATAATCCGTGCCATTTCTATAGTGATGTCACGTGACTCTGGCCAATAGCAGAGCCAGAGTCCACAGCCCCGGAAGGAAGAGGGGTTGAACATGGACGTGATTAGACAGCGGGGACAGCGCTGGCATCTCAGGCTTCTTCTGCAGGTAAGTGGCACATAATGGGCTAGTATGCGATGCATACTAGCCCAATATGCTTTTAATTTGCAGGGAACAAAGATGAAGTAAAATCCATCAGGGTTTACTTACTCTTTAAAGCATTTATATTGTTACCCTAACACTTCATTTTTCTGATATGTGCCTGCTGTACCAAATACTTGTATGAGAAAGTATCCTGTTCTCTTTGTATTGCTTCCTTTGTGTGAAAGCCCCGGTGATTCTGCCAGTCCATCTGCTATCCTAATAAAACTGACCACACAGCAGGAGAACACACAGTAGTCAGTTCTCTACCTATGCTGGGAACTCAGCCTGCTCTCCTCCAATCATCAGACCTGTCCTGACACTCCCCCACTGCACAACCATTCACTGGGAAGCTCGGGGTACTGCTGTTTCTCCTCCCCCCCAGCTCTCATGCAGCTGAGAACAGAGGGAATGTGATCACTTATAAAAAAGGGAAAAAAGGTATTTATTATGTTTTTTTTAAATCTATACATAAATCTTTTGCCTTTAATTTCTATGTTAAACTGAATGGGTTGCTTTACAAGGAGATCATTTACAATCACTTTAAGGTGCAGTTGAAATGTGTTTACTTTGTGTTTGCCAGGCATTCACAATGACATTTATAAAGGTGTAAAAGCACAAACTGATCTTAGAAAATATGTATAGCCAAAATATTTATGGATAGAGTAGGAAAGAGTTAAAACCCCACTCAATTATTATTATTATTACTGTATTATTATTATTATTGACTGTGCAACATTGGAAAAATTTCCTTTAATTTCCTGCCCCAGAGATGTAACAGAAAGTTAGTGGGAAATGAGAGAAAATCTCTCTTAAGCTGTTGTTCCTAAATCTTATCTCTTGCTCCTGTGACAACTGAATAGAAGGGTTATGCCGCATACACACGATTGGAATTCCAGATGAAAAAAAATTCAGATTGTGTTTGGGCCCCATCTGACTTTTTCCCGTCGGTGTTTAGAAATAGAACATGTTTTATTTTTTTCCGATGGACAAAAAAAAACGATTAGGAAATTCCTATCGTCTGTGTGGAACTCCGACGGAGAAAAAACCCATGTATGCTCAGAATCAAGTCGACGCCTGCTCGGAAGCATTGCACTTCATTTTCTTGGCTCGTGGTAGTGCTTTACGTCACCGCGTTTTGGACGGTCGGAATTTTGTCTGACAGTGTGTATGCAAGACAGCTTTGAACGGGATTCCGACTAAAAATTCCATCGGATTTTAGGCCATTGAAAATTCCGATCGTGTGTATGGGGCATAAATCTCCCCCAATGGAAACTTGGACAGCAATAAAAACTTGAATGGTGGAATTACCCTGCCCACTCTATCCAAAAGTTAAGAAAATAAAATAAAGAGGATTTTTCCCAAAGATGCAGTTTAATCTGTCCGTAAGTGATCTGAAATGCCAAGGTGCACTTGTCTACCATATCATTTTGTCTGAGCATGCCCCTCTGACAATCAAAGCTAAAAACTGTCTAATGCCCTGAGCACTGCCTAATAATAATACAGGCAGTCTCCAAATTCCAGAATGTACATAGCAAAATCAAATAATGGAAACCCATAAGGCCTCCTCCACACAGGCGGACTCAGTCGCTACGGAGTCCGCCGGCTCAGGGGGAGATCTATCCGCTGATCTCCGCTAAGCCGCCGGATGACAAGTCCCTCTCTGCTCACTGAGTGGGGAGGGGCTTGTGTAGCGCCAATGTCTCCTATGGGGAGATCTGATGAAAACATGCTGTTCGTTTTCATCAGATCTCACCCGATCCGATCCGCCATGGACGGATGGGGACGTATCGCCATCCGTCCGATTTTGGCGGATCGGGACGGATGTCAGCAGTAGGGTGACCACATTTCCAAACTACCATTAAGGGACACCCCCCCCTTCTCAAAAATCGGCTTGTGCTGTAACGAATCACAGCACAGAGATTGGACACAAGTGGCAGGATTTATGATTTCTCCAATCACAAGCAGAGGGCGGGGATTGTGCTCCTCCAGGCATTCCCGGCCAGGGCAAGTACTGTCAGTGAGTAAAGCGGTGATGTGGCGGCCTTTTTTGGGGCATCAGATTGGCCCGGGGGGGGGGTGGCTGTGTCAGTTTCATTCCGGGACACTGTATTGTCCTGGAATGAAGGTGCCCGGGACAAACCTGCAAAATGCGGGACTGTCCTGGGCAATCCGGGACACGTGGTCACTCTAGTCAGCAGACATGTCTCCTCTGACATCCGACGCTCCATAGGACTTCATGGAGCGGCCGTTCAGGTCCGCCGTCAAAACTGACAGGCGGACCTGAACGGGCCAATCGGGCCTAACTGTCTACATTATATTTAACTATAGAACTCTGTTTTCTGATCTCTGTCAGTACAATTTTTATAGAATCCCCCAATTATTCTTTATGCCTCAGTTATACCCATATGGAAAATCTAAAATAAGGACCTTTGTACGAACACTCATAAATACTGTATTTAGATAGCATTTAAAATGGTTATAACACCAACATTAAAAAATGTTTCCCAACTCAACTTATGTTTTCTGTAAAAATTCTTCTGTTATAAAAAAAAGCACAGAATAAATTTGTAACATCGTCTTGCAAGTAAAAGATGGCTTTTACTTACCCACCATCCCCAGACAAAGAAAAAGTTGTAATGTAGAAGCCATGGTCACTGCAGATCTCCCAAACTGTCAGACTTCAGTTTGTGAAGGAATAACGAACAAGGTCTCTGGCATTTTATACAAGAGCAGGGGAGCTGAGTGGACAAAATCCATGTTGCTGTAATGTTTACCTAATAGTGTTTCTCAATATCAGCCACCTCCTCGCCCTGTCATTTCTGGAGACAGATTTAAAGTATTGGCACACAACTTCTCAATTGTTTGAATGGCCGAATTAACCCTTGCTTTTAATAAGGGTATTAAGCATGGGGAAGAGAAGGGAAATTCCCAGCTATAACTTTGGCATAGATACAAGTCAGAGATTTGCTCTGCTTTGCTTGCATCCCAATAATGTGCTTCATTGTTTTATTATAGGACACATAATACACAGTAAGTTCAGTCTAATTCAGTCCAAATTGTTTCAAATATCTCATAACATCATTCATTATACTTTGTAAACGGAAGATCATAATAATAATGTTTACACTTATATAGCGCCAATTAGAGTCGGTTCACACTAGGGCGACACGACTTCCAGAGGCGACTCCGACACGACTTGAGCATGAACCACAGGGCGATCTGGGGCGATTTACAACACGACTTGAAGTCGTCTCCAGGACAGGAGACTTTTCAGTGGCCAATCAAACAACAATCAGCTCTAGGGGAGGGAGAGGTTTGCCTGAGAAATGTATGTTATCTTCCTGGAAAGTCGCTTCAGTTAAGACAGTGATCAGACTTGGAGGCGACTTCCATTGAAATCAATGGGTACAAATCGCCTACAAGTCAGATTGAAGTAGTACAGGAACTTCTTTTGAAGTCGGAGCGACTCGAGTCGTGTGTATTAACACCGCTCCCATTCACTTGCATTGTTTTTCTCAACAGCACGACTTGGGATGACTTAAGGCGACTTCAAGTCGGATCCCAAGTCACCCCAGTGTGAACCGGCTCTTACAGCGATGCCGCTGTGTCTAAGCGCTGATAATGGTTGTCATTATTACCCAACTCAATGGTACTCATTTTACCAACCTCGGAAGGATGAAAGGCTGAGTTGACCACGCCGGGATCGAACCTGCAACCCTTGGGACACAGGCAATCACAGACTGCTGCAAAGGAGCATTAGCCCCCTGTGCTATCTTACCAGCTTTATCACAAAGTCATCCAGAAAAAAATCTTCCACTGTCAATATACCAGATCATAAATAACACTAATCAATTACAAGATTAGGATACCCAGTCTTCAAAGATAATAACAACAAGAATTGACTTTAAAAAAACTTAGGGTATCAACCATGTGATGTAGCAATATACATACCGTATATACTTATGGGCAAAAACAAAATACCGTATTTGCCGGCGTATAAGACGACTGGGCGTATAAGACGACCCCCTAATTTTCCAGCTAAAAGGTTGGTTTTGGGATATACTCGCCTTATAAGACGACCCCCTTCCGACACACCTCACTGTGCTTATTGCACACCTCACTGTGCTCATTGCATACCTCACTGTGCCTGCTGCATACCTCACTGTGCTCATTGCATGCCTCACTGTGCCCACTGCCTACCTCACTGTGCCGATCTCCATACCTGTATGCAGAGTCAGACTTCGGGCATCCATTGTTCAAAAGCCGCGCCTCCTCGTCCTATTCCGTGATAGGCGGAAAACTCAGTTTCCCAGCAGAGCATGTGTTCGGTGATCCGCCTATCACGGAGGTCCTCTCATCCGAAAGCCGAGGCTCTGCTTGGAAACAGTGTTCCGCCTATCACGGAACAGGACGAGGAAAAGGCGCAGCTTTTGAACAATGGACGCCCGCAGTGTGACTCTGACTCTGCATACAGATTCCATCGTCCCCACATGATTGGAATTTACGAAAACGTCTGATGGAGCTTACACAAGGACAAAAAGCTCCCATCGAACATTTGTTGTCGGAAATTCCGACCGTGTGTACGCGGCATAAGAATGCCTTTTATTTTTTTCAATGAATACAAGGCAGTTAGATGAGGTAACAATTGTGACATCACAGCTCATCCTTTCCACCTCATCCAATCAAAGAATGCATTGTATTCACTGCAAACAAATAGTGCAAAATCTTTGTTTTTAAAATAATCACCACAGAGGTGGTATTTAAATAGGATGAAATAAAAACTTTGCTAACTTTTAACTGTGTGGTTTAAATTTTGAGGCACAATCTGAAGTCCATTATTATATGATCAATCATAATTAATACATTATGAAGGGATGTTGCCCCTCCCCAATGGCAAAGTATCAATTATTGCACTTTCCCTAGTATTTCTCTTAATTTCAACAGGATCAACACATATGCTGGTACTTGCTGAAAAACGTTCTTAGCTTGCAAAAAGAAAAACTAAGGACTGGTAAGCTACAGCATATTTTGTACTTAGGTTTATCTATGCACAACATTAGAAAGTATACAGAAAGAATTTCATAATCCACACTTGTCCTTTTGACACGTATAGGCTACTAGTACAGCCACATTCTTATATGGTCATAAAGTGAGGAAATTAAAGCTTTTGTGGTACCCCAGTGAATATGGGCTCCTGGGTACATTTGGACCTAAACTGCTAAGAAAGTTTGTTTGGGACTAAAAGCATAAGGAGCAATTATGCTTGGCACCTGATAAATTAAAGTAGAAGTCCAGCCAAATAATATCTAAACTTAAACCTACCTTAAAACTACCATTCAGGGACACCCTCCCTTCCCAAAAATCAGCTTGTGCTGTAACGAATCACAGCACAGCGATTGGACACAAGAGGCGGGATTTATGATTTCTCCAATCACAAGCAGGGGGCGGGGATTGTGCTCCTCCAGCCATTCCCGGCCAGGACAAGCACTGTCAGTGAGTAAAGCGGTGATGTGGCAGCCTTTTTTTGGGGCATCAGATTGGCCCGGGGGGGGGGGGGGGGGTGGCTGTGTCAGTTTCATTCCGGGACACTGTATTGTCCTGGAATAAAGGTGCCAGGGACAGACGTCAACACATAGGCATTGCAGCCATTGTTGCCAATCTCTTTTCTTCACCGGAGCAGGCCACTGGGCAGATCATGTGACTCGACGTGAGCACCTTTAAAATAAGTATATACATTTTTCCTTTACAGGGGTAGTTAGTATACGACTTAGAATGGGAGTGGAAACAGGTTTAAGCTTAGATTAGTATTTGAATGGATTTGATCAGCACAGCCAGAAAACAAAACATAATAATTTATTATAATCCATTTAAAACAATTCAAATCAGGTACAGAAAACACCTACCTCCGGATTATTCAGAGGAGCATGTTTTTGTTATCTGCCTTGCATTTATTTTACATAAATGTAATTAAAGGATTTTGCTTTATATTTTGGCAGAACTAATCAACTTGTGGCTTCAAACTTGACAGTGTGAAAGAACAGCTCAGACCTGTCTTAAATGGAACATATAGGGCCAGATTCACATAGAGATACGACGGTGTATCTTCTGATACACCGTCGTATCTCTGAGTTGTGCCAGTCGTATATATGCGACTGATTCATAGAATCAGTTACGCATAGATATCCCTAAGATCCGACAGATGTAACTGTGTTACACCGTCGGATCTTAGGCTACAATACCAGGCCGGCCGCTAGGTGGCGCTTCCCTATCTTTTACGCGACGATTATGCTAATGAGCAGTTACGCCGATTCCGAAACGAATGACCGCCCGGCGTTTTTTTTTTACGTCGTTTGCGTTCGGCTTTTTCCGGCGTATACTTACCCCTGCTTCTATGAGGCGCAGCCAATGTTAAGTATGGCCGTTGTTCCAGCGTCAAATTTATTTTTTTTACGTTGTTTGCGTACGTCGATTCACAAAAGCGCTGGACGCAAGTTACGTTCAGGCCGAAACCAATGACGTCCTAGTGACGTCATTGGGAGCAATGCACGCCGGGAAAATTCGCGGACGGCGCATGCGCATTTACATCGGCGCGGGAACGCACCTGATTTAAACACTACACTCCCCCTAGCCGTGGAATTTGAATTCCACCGGGGGATTTACGATCCGCCGCCGCAAGTTTTGAGGTAAGTGTTTTGTGAATTACCCACTTGCCTCAAAAACTTGCAGCGGCGGATCTTAAATCACATAGGTTACGCGGATCTAAAGATCCGCTAACCTATGTGAATCTGGCCCATAGAGTTTAAACTGGTTTGTACATTTAATCTGATAAACTAAACCTGGATTTTTAGATGTTAAAATAAATCTAAACTTCAAAACTAAATATTGAATAAAGTGTTAAATGGTACTCCAATTACATTTTTTTTTTTTTTTTTTTACAATTTTGTGCCACCCCCTACTATATAAAAAAAAATGGCAAGCTTTACTTTACTCTCCATGCTGTGCCACCAGTCCTTTTTATGCAGAATGACAATCAGCCTCTTTCTAGCCATTTTGTGTGATCCCAGCCTGTCTTTGAAACAACCCCTGAGGCGCATCATAACACAGACTGGACTCAAATAGACAAAGGGCCAACACACACCCCCCCCCCCTGTTCAGGAGTTCTGCTGCAAAATCTTCTAACCTGAACGGCGAACCCTATTGAAGTCTATGGGAGCCAAACAGGAAAAATAAAAAGTGCCCATTTTGAAGGCTTGTATGCACATATTTGTCAATAAAAGGGGTATGGGGGTCTGGGTACTGCCCTGGGGGACATGTACCAATGCAAATGTTTTTTTTTTTTTTTTTTTTTTAAGAATGAAAAAAGGAAGGGGGTGTCTGATATAGGCCCACCTTTTTGGATGGGATCACTGCAGCAGCATTAGGTGGCTAAAATTAATATGGTCAGCTTTGTATGTCAGTTAAAGAATCAGCTGGCTGGGTTCAAGTAGTGGTCAAAGGGTCAGGTAAAAGTCAGATGGGAAGGTTAGTGCTGGAAATTTAACGGTTAACTTAGTTAAGGCTAATAAACTGCAGGTGCTGTCAGCCGAGGTTAGGAGGGTGAGAGGCAGTCAGGGATTGGCCCAGTAAGGCCAGGTGATACATAGGAAAATTCTGGAACCCAGCCAGGAGCCTATTTAAGGGTCCAGTCAGGCTGGTGTCGGTGCCAGCTGTTTCATCAGAGGTAGCAGAACGAGCTCCCCGCCCCCCCCCCCCTGTTTTCTTTCCCCGTCGCGGCCGGTTTACGTGGTGGCTCACTCTGGTAGTTTTCCAGAGGGGAGAGTTGAGTCAAGTTTCTGAGGTTAACGATGGATCAGCTCGAGTCTCAGTGGCTGGGCTGGAATTTGATGGTGATTTAAAGTTGGTGTGATAAGAGTTAAAGTTAAATTATTCTGATACGTTATTCAACGGACTCAAGAAACCAGTGAATCAGGCCGTGGCCAAAAAATTATTCCAAAGTAATAATTTATATTCGAGATGTATGATTTATGATGGTCATATATGACGGTAATATGTGGACTATGTAAGTGGGATTAATAAACTTTTAATAAATTATATTGTTTTCATGGTGTTTATTTCTCTATGCATGTTTGGATTCTGTTGAATGGTAGTTTGGTGCATGTGATCCCATCAGCAGTGATTTTAATTATGCTTAAAGTGCAACAATGAAAAATGAAAAATTTGAATACATACAAACGACCACTGACTAGATTATTAATCACTGCCGCAAAAGTAGTGATCCCTAAAGATTGTAAATCCACAAATACCCCCACAATTAAGGAATGGCTCAACAAGGTACACAACTTTATGCAATGGAAGAAAAAATGGCAACTGCTCACAAAACTACTGAAAAGTTTAACAAAACATTCACAAAACAAGTCATCTTCAAATACTCTCGAGATTTTGACTCACTTACTGGAAACTAATCACGGCCACGCCTGGACCCCTGCTCTATGTCTTCTACCTCTTTTCTAGTCTTTTTCCCAACTTTTATTTTTCAACTCTACTACTTTCCTATATTTCTTATTACATATTGTTACTTATGCTCACATAGCAGATACCATGCTTACTCGAATCAGAGCAAACATTCAAACTATATGCAACATAATGATTAATGACGACATCAGTTCTTGTTTTAAAATCATAATTTCACATAACTGTCTATTCAACTCACGTCTAATGCGGCGTACACGCGATCAGTCCATCCGATGAGAACGGACCGATGGACCGTTTTCATCGGTTAACCGATGAAGCTGACTGATGGTCCGTCTCGCCTACACACCATCGGTTAAATAACCGATCGTGTCAGAACGCGGTGACGTAAAACACAACGACGTGCTGAAAAAAATGAAGTTCAATGCATCCAAGCATGCGTCGACTTGATTCTGAGCATGCACAGATTTTTAACCGATGGTTGTGCCTACTAACGATCGATTTTTTTCCCTTCGGTTAGGAATCCATCAGTTAAATTTAAAGCAAGTTTGCTTTTTTTAACCGATGGTTAAATAACCGATGGCGGCCAAGCACGATGGGTTTTGACCAATGAAAACGGTCCATCAGACCATTCTCATCGGTTTAACCCAGGGGTCTCCAAACTACGGCCCGCGGGCCACATCCGGCCCGCTAGGACGTTTTGTCCGGCCCGCAGCTTCAGTGATCAGACTCACTGCAGGGACGGCTTGCTTTGCCTTCTGACATGCATTGAGGGATTTCAGCGCAGACCTGCTGCACTTCCCAGCTCCTCCACCAGAGTTAGTTAATTTTAGCTGTAACAGCTTGTCTGTGTAAAAGGGGCGGGAGCCGGGAAGTACAGCGTGTCTGCTCTAATGCTGGCTCTTCAGAAGCAGGCAAGCAGCACAGAACACGCTGATATACGGGGAAACTTGCAGACAGACAGTGATGAGGAAAATACTGTGCTGGGGGGGCACACAAGTATAGAGGGGGGACAAAACTGTGTGTGGTGGGAGATCTGATGGGGATGTGGATGTGGTGATGGCTCTGATGGGGATGTGGTGGGGGCTCTGATGGGGATGTAGTTATGGCTCTGATGGGGATGTAGTGATGGCTCTGATGGGGATGTAATTATGGCTCTGATGGGGATGTAGTGGTGGCTCTGATGGGGATGTAGTGATGGCTCTGATGGGGATGTAGTTATGGCTCTGATGGGGATGTAGTGATGGCTCTGATGGGGATGTGGTGATGGCTCTGATGGGGATGTGGTGATGGCTCTGATGGGGATGTAGTAATGGCTCTGGTGGGGATGTGGTGATGGCTCTGGTGGGGATGTGGATGTAGTGATGGCTCTGATGGGGATGTAGTGATGGCTCTGATGGGGATGTGGTGATGGCTCTGATGGGGATGTGGTGATGGCTCTGATGGGGATGTAGTAATGGCTCTGGTGGGGATGTGGTGATGGCTCTGGTGGGGATGTGGATGTAGTGATGGCTCTGATGGGGATGTAGTGATGTGGATGTAGTAATGGCTCTGGTGGGGATGTGGTGGGGGCTCTGGTGGGGATGTGGATGTAGTGATGGCTCTGATGGGGATGTAGTGATGTGGATGTAGTAATGGCTCTGGTGGGGATGTGGTGGGGGCTCTGGTGGGGATGTGGATGTAGTGATGGCTCTGATGGGGATGTGGTGATGGCTCTGGTGGGGATGTAGATGTGGAGGGGGCTCTGATGGGGAACACTGATGTAAGGCCTCGTGCACACTTAATATTTGGCCCTAGTGCATGAGGCTCTGGCATTTAGGTGCGGGCAGAGGATACAGGTGCACCATCCAGCCCTGCTAATGGCAGCTTTTTTTTAAATTCTGCTCTATTCCATAGCTGAGGAGTAATTTATAAATGGCTTCTTTTTTTTTCGGCCCGCGAATATCTGTAAAATATACAATGTGGCCCTCGAAGTCAAAAGTTTGGAGACCCCTGGTTTAACCGATCGTGTGTACGCGGCATTAGAACAATTTGATGAGGTTACGTATGTGTTATGACAATCATACTATTCATGTGTATTTGTATACAAATGTCATACTTTGGTACGACTGTACAACTGTTATCTTTGCACTGGCAATACAAAATATTATTGGAAAAAAAAAGAAAAATTCCTTTAACCACTTAAGCCCGGACCATTTGGCCTGCCAAAAACCAGGCCACTTTTTGCAATTCGGCACTGCGCCGTTTTAACTGACAATTGCGCGGTTGTGCGACGTGGCTCCCAAACAAAATTTACTTTCTTTTTTTACCACAAATAGAGCTTTCTTTTGAATATGCTAATTAGGTAGATAAGCCGATTCAGAAACATACGTCCCTCGGCGCATTTTGTTACGTCGTTTACGTTAGGCTTTTTCCAGCGTAAAGTTACCCCTGCTATATGAGGGGTATCCTATGCATGCGCCTCTCGTAAAAAACGTAAAATACGCGGGGTAACCATTCATTTAAATAAAACACGCCAACATCATCCCCATTTGAATTAGGCGGGCTTAGGCCGGACCACAGACGTTACGCCGCCGTAACTAAGGGTGCAAATTCTTTCTGCATACGGAACTTGCGCCCTAAGTTACGGCGGCGTACCGTATCTGAGATACGTTACGCCGCGCCGAAAGATACTCCAATGTATCTGAATGCGGCCCACAGTGTGTAGAGGATATTTATGCATCCCAGGTGCTGTATATACAGTATATTTATACACTGTATACAGTAGTTTAGCTATATCTGCATTTCCTAATTTACTGGCAGGCAGGTGATTGTGCTAGCTGTAGTATTCTCACGTGGTGTACTGCCTGTGTCCTCTGCAGTGTGCACCTAAAGCTACGTGGTGTGTGTACTGTCTGTTCATTTTTTTTATTTTATATTTATTTAAGCACCATTAAAATCACTGCTCCAGAAAAAGGACCGTTTTTACATTGATACATGTTCCCTGGGGAAAGACCCGGGTTCTCAATGACGTTTTTACAGGCATACTATAGACACCCAGCAGGTACGATATTTAAAGGAATTTTTCATTTATATATTTTTTTTTTATTGAAGCATCATTAAAATCACTGCTCCAGAAAAAACAACCGTTTTTAAAACTTTTTTTTCAATGATACATGTTCCCTGGGGCAAGACCCCGGTTCTCAAAGACGTTTTACGACAATAACTTGCATATTAGGCTTTAAAATGAGCACTTTTGAATTTGAACGTTCGAGTCCCATAGACGTCAATGGGGCTATAAATGTTCACGCAAAAGTTCGGTCCGTTTGAAGGTTCTGGTGCGAACCGAACGGGGGGGTGTTCGGCTCATCCCTACCACCCCACATCCTTCTATAAGATGAGCTGAGTCTGGCAGGATGTGTGATTCCAAGCCATAAATCAGTTTGAAAACAAAGTGAGATCTTATTATGTAACTTTTTTAAATGAAGAGGCTCATGGATTTGAAAACCTTTTTTAAAGTTTCCATAACTTTCTGTAATAAATAACACACTAATGTCTCCTTTCCTCAGCCCACCACTACCTGTTAATATTTTACCCATTATGATGTTTCTCTGTGCAAACACTCCAGCAGTTTGTCCTTTTGGCAGAAGGGAAGGATGATTCTCTGGTTTCGCAAATCATTAAATTAGCCAATATTATATGGGGACATTTCTTCATGTTCTCATTATAGAGCACGTGAAACCAGAACTTCTGCACTTTACAATTCCATCCCCAATCACTATTAACAATAAAAAAGCCATACTTAGACCTGGTTCACACCTATGCATTTTTTTTGTGTGTTTTCAGTTTTGCAGAAACACAATACAGTCCATTTAACACGGTTTCCTATGGATTTAGTTCACATCTGTGCATTTTATGGAACGAGCCAGGGACTTTTTTCTGGTTTTTGGTTCCATAGACTTCAATAGATCAAAAACATGTATTGAAAAACGCAAAATGCACCTGGAATATTCAAACTTTAACCTGCATAGGTGTGAATCAGGCCTTAGGCTGGATTCACACCTATGCATTTTTAGTGCTTTTTGCATTTTGCAGATTTGCACTACAGTCCATTTAACATGGTTTCCTATGGAACACGTTCTGTAGAGCAAATCTGCAAAATGCAAAAAGCACTAAAAATGCATAGGTGTGAATCCAGGTTATAAAAATTGTATCATCTCCACCTTTAGTTTCCAGTGAATAGTAATCCTTGTTATAACATTTTCACATAACTAGTTACAATATAATGCTTCTATACAACTCACCACATACATTATACTGGATATGAAAAAAACATAGTGTGTGTGTGTTAGTATCATACATGGTACAAAGAAACCACAATGTGTCAATATGTACAATAAATACATAGGGCCAGATTCACGTCGAGCGCGTAACTTTGTGCGGGCGTAGCGTATCCTATTTACGCTACGCCTCCGCAACTTGGACGGGCAAATGCAGTATTCACAAAGCACAAGGCATATACGCTACGCCGCCGTAAGTTAGAGAGGCAAGTGCTGTTTTCACAAAGCACTTGCCTCCTAAAGTTACGGCGGAGTAGCGTAAATGGGCCCGGCGTAAGCGCGCCTAATTCAAATGAGGATGGGGGGCGTGTTTTATGTAAATGATTGGTCACCCGACGTGATTGACGTTTTTTACGAACGGCGCATGCGCCGTCCATGTACATATCCCAGTGTGCATTGCTCCAAAGTACGCCGCAAAGACGTATTGGTTTAGACGTGAACGTAAATTACGTCCAGCCCCATTCACGGACAACTTACGCAAACGACGTAAAATTTTCAAATTTCAACGCGGGAACGACGGCCATACTTAACATTGACTAGGCCAGCTATTTGTTCGACTAACTTTACGCTGGAAAAAGCCATATGTAAACGACGTAAAAAAATGCGCCGGGCGCACGTACGTTTGTGAATCGGTGTATCTAGTCATTTACATATTCTACGCCAAACTCAACAGAAGCGCCACCTAGCGGCCAGCAGAAAAATTGCACCCTAAGATACGACAGCGTAGGAGACTTACGCCGCTCGTATCTTAGCCTAATTTAAGCGTATCATTGGGTAGATTCACACACAATGGCCTAAAATTAGGACGGCCTAGCCTAGTCTTTTTAGGCTACACCGCCGTAAATTATTTAGGCTATTAGTGATTCTCAAACCACTTACCTGTTAATTTTCGGCGGCGTAGCCTAAAACGAGCGGGTGTTTGGGGGCGTGTACTATGGAAATGAGGCTTGACCTCACGTTTTTAGACGTTTTTGCGTACTGCGCATGCGCCGGGCGACTACATTTCCCAGGGCGCATTGCGGCTAAGTACGAGGCGGACGTAAACGACGTAACTCCCGATTCGCGGACGACTTACGCAAACGACGCTAAAAATTCGAACCTCGCGGCGGGAATGGCGCCATACTTAGTCCACTAGAGCATAGCTCTAAATTTAGGCAGCCTATCCCTTACGGAAACGACGTAACTCGACGGTGTAGGCCCGGCGTACGCTCGTAAATCGTCGGGAATCGGCGTATCCCCTCATTTACATAATCTAGGCCGGCCGCAATGTAAGCGCCACCTAGCGGTAAGCCAGAACATTGCAATCTAAGATAGGGCGGCTCAAGCCGTTCTATCTTAGATATGTTTAAGTGTATCTCTGTTATAAAATACACTTAAACATAGGTCGGCTTAGATTCAGAGTTAGGTCGGCTTATCTGTAGATAAGCCGGCCTAACTCTTTGTGAATCTACCTACTGGTTTCCAGAATGCGCTTAAATTTAGGATGGCGTAGATTCAGAGTTACGTCGGCGTATCTACTGAAAAGCTACCTGAATCTAGCTAAGTGTGTATTTGTGTACCCACACCTGTCAAATTAGAACTTACAGCTGTGTTCATACAGCTGCTGCATCCCCATAGAGTAACAGCCACACAAGCAAACCAGATATTCACATGACTGTGAATAAGCTTTTACATTTTTTACATATTTTTTCCACAATGCCATGAGGCATCTAAACAGGAATTGAAGACACTCTTTACAGAGGCTCCTGTTTATTTTACAAATGTAAGTATAGTAACTGAAGCACTGTTTACTAGGCTACAGTTATGAAAGAACACGGTGAGTGATCGGTACTGATCATTCACTGCGTTCATTCAGAAAAATCTCCATTTTGAAACAATCCCTCTGTGGAGGAGGAGGGGGAGTTGGCAGCATTAAGCGGGAAAGGGGGACACAAGGGGGCCCGAGTAGCAGAGGAAAGGGGATCATGAACAGAAAGGGGTGCATTTTCTGGAACCGATCTCCTGCCGCTCTCCTGCAGCAGCTGAAAACCTGCAGGAGAGAGAGGAGGACAAGTCTGATTTCAGCCTCTGCAGGAGAGCCACAGGGGATCAGTTAAAGTAATGCACCACTGCCACACCAATAACCCTTCCTGTTCACAATCTCATTCTCTCTGCTGGCCCTATCAGTTCAACAGGAAGGGTGGTGGTACCCCCTTATCTATAGAAAATAGTGCCTATGGCAAGCATTGAAATTCCCACTCAAAATCTATATCAGAATCCTTATCCTTGATGAGGGTCTATTATGAATTTTAATAGAAAAACCCAAATTTGAAAAAAAGAGAAGAAAGGGGCATTCTGGTCCCATGCCTATACCAGGGCTGGTATGGTTTTTAAAGAGGAACCATAACACAAAAAAATTATGTGAGGTCTCCCGCAAAATCCATACCAAACTCTAATCTAAGCTGTGTACACTTAACATAGGAGGTTGCTCGGGACAAAGGCCTCTTCCCTTACATCCCTGGCTCATGGATGGGGAGTCTGAGTGTAGGGGACCTGGACTGGGCAGATATTGGTGCCAAGTCCTGCCCCACTTCCTCTTGGATACAGCACCCATTAACCTGTTATTTAGTCATCATCTTGGACATATTTCTTCCGGCCAGAGGCCCACTCCCATATTCCCCGGTATGAGACCAAACACTAGAAAAAAAGGACTGTCCTGACTGCAACTTCATGGTTCTTCTCATGACATATTACATTTGACATGGGAAAGCAGATGGAACATACCCTTAAACTACTTAAAATAAAAATAAGAGACATCAGACAACTTGTTGGATGATAAAGGCCGTGAGTGTTTATTATTGGTTTCAAAAGGGTAATAAATAAATACTAAATAAATAATTTAAATATTTACATAAATAAATAAACTTAAATAAGCCTTAAGCTAACCTCGCCACTACGGCCCAGGCTGCCAATAAAATTACCCAGCTTGAAACAAATACCATAGCATTAGCTAAATTAATATTATCATCATAACAAATACTCATGTAAAGTAATGAAAAAACTCGTCCCCCTTTGATAAGGCAAAGGTGACCCTACCACATAACAAACACTGCGACAAAATTAAAAAAGAGGGGTGGGGGGGTGGGGGAAAAGAACACCACAGCTCCTAAGTCTTCTGAGGCGAATGAGCCTGAGCTATCGGAACCCTGTTTAAATAGCCCAGAACCGGGTAGGTTCTGGCCAGTTCAAACTGGATTTTCCCGGGCTTTCTACCCCAGCTGCAGAGGTCATCTGTCGGTCAAAGAGCCCGCCAAAATCCCCATGCAGTAAAAGGTCAATGCAAGGGCAAAGAGCCCGCCAATTTTACCTGAGGGAAAACTGTTCCTCAGGTAAAATTGGAACCATAGGGTCCATCGCTTTCCCATGAGGAAAAGGGGGGCAAATGCTGCCATTCCCCTTTTCCTATCATACTAACAGAACCTTGGCTCGGAATGCCAAAAGCATCAAAAGACATTCTGTAGCAGTCTTTCTAGTTGTGACAGACAGCCCATGTCAGTGGTTCATGAGGTAAATGGGTGGCAGTGAAAGGTCTGTAGCAGGATGCTAGGGGTTACGCACTGGCCACGCATTGCTTCCCACCTGGGGTATAATTGGTCTTCCCTGGGTTAATCAGATGGGCGCTGTGAATGGAGACAAGCAGGCTGTAAAGGAACATGCCTGCAGAACTGTAATAGACCCAGTGAGGTCTATTTATTAGCCAGGAGGTTTACATTTGTTTTTGCTGGACTTTTGTTTTGGGACTGTGTTTTCTACCCCTGCGTGGGAATCCTTTCTGTTATTGTCTATGCTGACCAAATAAACACAGGCAGGAAGCCCTTAACTTTTAATGTGACTTGGATCACCTCTCTGAAAACTCTCCACTTGAAGCTGAACCCCGCCCAGTGCAGAGCACAACTCACAAATTTTATCCATCCTCCTTTTTATGTCTCTCCTTGGGAGCACCACAGAATTGGTACCACTTCCAAACGTATACTTCGTCTCTAAACTCTAGTTCAGCTGAATTCACGATTTCAAACTGGCATTGTGGGTTTCTGCACAGATGTCTATTCAAATCACCCCCCCCCAAGTTGGCAAAAGTAGTGCAGAAAATACTTTTGGGAATCGGTGTGGTGCCGCAAAGCACCAATTCATATGGTGCTGTTGCCAGCAATAGGCAGTGATTTGACATGTCAAATGGCCCAATGTGAACATGGGCTTAAAGATACTTCATAATGGTCTTTCTTGTGCTCAGCTGATTACATTAATCCAAGGTAGAACATCACCTCAAAATATATTTAACATAGGAAGTACTAGAAAGGTATTCCCTACATACAGTAATAGAAATGTATACTCTATGGTGAGTGTATTTTCAATTTGTGGTGACAGTCTACAGGGAATTATTAGAATTAGTAGAGTACAAGAAGGTTTACTATTAAAGTATCTTTAAGTGAATAGATAAACTTTGATATGTTTGTTATGAAAATTTTGGACTGATTGTAGTTTTATTGTACTGTGTGTGAGTAGTAATATATACATTGGGGTTTATTTACTAAAGGCAATTCCATTTTGCACTACAAGTGCCCTTGGAAGTGCAGTCGCTGTAAATCTGAGTGGTACATCTATGAGGAGAAGCTCTGTTGATTTTATCATCCAATCACGTACAAACAAATATGCTGTTTTTTATTTTCCTTGCATGTCCCGTTTGGATCTACAGCGACTGCACTTCCAAGTGCACTTGTAGTGCAAACTGGCTTTGCCTGTAGTGAATAAACCCCTAAGTGTTTTTTTTTTTTTATAAATATTGAATATTTATATCTCAATTTTAGGGTGAATATAGAAGCAAAAGCACAGGTATTAAAAAAATAAATACAATTATTTTTTAATAGTTTAATAAAAAATAAAAAAATGTGTCCAATTGTTGAACTGAGTAAGCAATGGTTTTAAACGCCTCTCAGGTTTTTTTTGCAATCTGCGTTTCATTGGGTTGATTTACTTTACTTCCTGCCCTGTATAGACAACAGTAAAGCCCCATACACATGGGCAGAATGACGGGAGACATTTGTCGTTTCAAAAAAAGGTCCGACATTCTGCTATGCTGTGTATGCTGGTCTGTCCGTTCATGGAAAACCAGCATGCGACCGACTACCGATCTGCGCTCTCAGCCAATGGCAGAGAGAGCTGATTGGAGTGACATGGTGGGGGGGGGCGTCCCCCTGTCAGAACACAACAGCTCAGAGGGGGAGATCACTGGACTAACCTTGCATGGTTAGTACAGCGGCTCCAGCCGTAGCTGACAGATTTTTTTTGTGCAACCCGCTGGATTGCACGAAAAAAAAAACTGGTGTGTACCTAGCTTAACTGCTTGTCGACCAGCCGCCAGTTATACGGCGGCAGGCCGGCTCTGCTGGGCGAAATCACATAGCTATACGTCACCTAGCCGAGCACACAGCTCCCAGTCCTGTCAGGGGGGGAAATTACCTATCGTCTGTTCATACAATGTATTAACAGCGATTTGTAATTTCAGTAATGTCAGTCCACCCCCCCTTCAGTTAGAACACACACAGGGAACATGATTAACCCCTTCCTCGCCCCCTAGTGTTAACCCCTTCACTGCCAGTGGCATTTTTATAGTAATCAATGCATTTTTATAGCACTGATCGCTATAAAAATGCCAATGGTCTCAAAAATGTGATAAAAGTGTCGGAAGTGTCCGCCATAATGTCGCAGTACTGATAAAAATCGCTGATCGCCGCCATTACTAGTAAAAAAAAATATTAAGAAAAATGCCATAAAACTCTCAGCTATTTTGTAAACGCTATAACTTTTGCGCAAACCAATCAATAAACGCTTATTGCCATTTTTTTTACAAAACATATGTAGACGAATACGTATCGGCCTAAACTCAGGAAAAATATGTTTTTTTTATACATTTTTGGGGGATAATTATCATAGCAAAAAGTAAAAAATATTCATTCGTTTCAAAATTGTCGCTCTATTTTTGTTTATAGCGCAAAAACTAAAAACCGCAGAGGTGATCAAATAACACCAAAAGAAAGCTCTATTTGTGGGAAAAAAGAACGCCAATTTTGTTTGGGAGCCATGTCGCACGACCGCGCAATTGTCAGTTAAAGCGACCCAGTGCCGAATCGCAAAAAGTGGCCTGGTCTTTGACCAGCAATATGGTCCGGGGGTTAAGTGGTTAAGTGTCAAGCAATCTTCCCAAATGAAGGGAAATCTCAATTAGTTTGTTGTCATTAAAACAAACATCTTTTAGAAGATGTCCTGTACAAGTAATCCTGTTCGGGTGACAAATCAAAATGTTTGATTTTCTTTCACTTTCAGTCCTGGTGACCAGTGTTAATTTTGTTAACGAAAACATTTTCGTCTGCTAAAGTAACACTATTTTAGTCAACTAAAATATGACTAAAACAATTCAGATGACTAAAATACCTCAAAAGACTATTGGACTAAAATAAAATCGAAATTTGACTTCAAAATGAACACTGTACTACCACATACAAATAAGCAGGGGCATATACTAAGCTGCTGAAAGAAAGAAATTATGAAAAAGGCTTTTCCTATTTTTTCCCCCTAATATTTAATGTTAGTAATATATTCAGATAATATGTACAATGGCATTACAGCCAATAGAGTTTTTTGTTTTTTGTTTTGTATTTTGAAGTTGTACTTCTGTTTGTCAAAAAGCAATATTTTTGTTTGGTTTTATTTATAAAAACGCTGTATATCACAACGGCTAAATCTGTGTCTGTGGTGCATGTTCAAACCTTAAAAGCGTTAAAGGTACAATTTTTTCCCCCCGAAATAGCTTCATTTACCTTAGTGCAGTCCTCCTTCACTTACCTCATCCTTCGATTTTGCTTTTAAATGTCCTTATTTCTTCTGAGAAATCCTCACTTCCTGTTCTTCTGTCTGTAACTACACACAGTAATGCAAGGCTTTCTCCCTGGTGTGGAGTGTCATGCTCGCCCCCTCCCCTTGACTACTGGAGAGTCAGGACACTCTCTACGTTGCAGATAGAGAAAGGAGCTGTGTGTTAGTGGGCGTCCTGACTCTCCAAGGGAGGGGGCCAGCACGACACTCCACACCAGGGAGAAAGCCTCGCATTACTTTGGGGAGTTACAGACAGAAGAACAGGAAGTGAGCATTTCTCAGAAGAAATAAGGACATTTAAAAACAAAATCGAGGGGGCGTGGCCTGGACATGGCTGAGTGAGGACGCAGGAACTTAGAGCTCCCGGCCCTGTCCTCTCTTTTACCGGCCAAAACCAGCGATCCTAGGCATGCAATCTGCCAAAAAGACTAAAAAAAGATCCACGACCCGTACCACCCGTTCCAGCACGAAATCCGGAGATTTACACCGGTTCTTTAGCCCCTCTACGGCGATTCCTCCGGGCGCGAGGGTGGCGGCGCCAAGAGCCAGCCCACGTGGCAGCCCAGCGGAGGATCTGGAACAGGGCCTCTGGACCTTTCAACCGGAGGAAACTGCAGTACACCCCGCTACTCCGGGCACCTCCGAGGACCTATACCCAACTATGTCGACCCTCTCTCCACCGGCCGGAGGCCCATCAGCGGAACAGCAGATAAGGGCGCTGTTGCAGGCCCTCCCCACGCGGCAAGACATAGAGTCTCTCATCCTTAAGCTGGAGGAGACTCATAGAAGAGACTTCCAGGAGGTGCGCGCGGAGATATCCACGTTGTCAGACAGAGTGACCACCGGGGAGGGGTCGCTGACGACCCTGGAGCGGAGGGTAGCGGACCTAGAGCGGGACAGAGACCACCATAAAGAAGCGGCTGCTGCGCTCCAACTACACCTCGAGGAGGTCGAAGACAGGAGCCGCCGCAACAATCTTCGGCTGCGGGGGATCCCGGAGACGGTGGAACCCGAGGCCCTGGATGACGTCTTACTGGGCCTATTCCGTGAACTACTGGGCAACCCGGCGGAAGATGTGGAAGTGGACCGTGCACACCGCGCCCTGGGCCCGAAATCGGCTGACCCGGACAGACCGCGGGATGTGGTATGTCGACTGCTGCGCTACACGCAGAAGGAGCGAATCATCCGCGGTGCAGAGGGGAGATTCTCCTGGAAGGCGCAGCGGTGAAGGTGCTCCCGGACCTCTCAAGGGCGACACTACGCAGAAGGGCGATGCTGAAACCCGTTCTAGACCTGGCAAGACAGCGGGAGTTTACCTACCGGTGGGGCTACCCGCTAGCGGTGACATTCAAGAAAGATGGAGCAGCCTTCACGGTCCAGTCACCAGCAGACCTACCGGCCCTCTTCCGTTTTTTGGATGCGGACCAGATACCGATCCCCGACTGGCTGCAGATACTACCCCGCGCGGCGGGAAGATCGGGTCCCTCACACTACAGGCCAGGAATAGAGAACCGGCAGAGAGGACGCGGACGGAGGAGACAGCGAGCCCCCTCGGGAGAGGAACGCCGTGAGTAGGCCTTGGGCCGCGATCCCCTGACCCCCCCCCAGGCTCCCACCTAGCTTGATTTCCTGATCCCTTCCGTGCCCCTCACCTGGTGTACCGGTGTCCCTCCCCCGATAATGTGTTCCCGGCTCTAGGACACTGACCACTGCCTTCCGCGGCTCTCCTGGGTCTGGGAAGCCACTAACCATCCAGCCCCCTGTTGAAGCCCTCCTCCGGCCCGTACCCAGATCCGATCACCTTAGACTATGTGACACACAACACTGGGGTTTTAGGGCCTATCTCCGGACCAAGGGGGGACACTGCAATAATGGGGCTCCCGCGCTGTTAGAGTGCGCCCCGGCCGGCTTCATAGACATATGAGTGTCCCCCACGAGAGGTGGATCCCCCCCAACACCTGTTTAATATGCCAGGGTTAATCATACGAGACAGACGAGGCGCATCTACTCTTTATTTTTGATACTTTCCCACTAGCCTGATTTGTTTTATTTTTTTCATACTTTTTACCCAGGCATGATCCTTTCTTTTTTTTTCTTTTTTATCTTCCTCCATTGTCTCTGCACACCCGTCGGCGACGCAGGCCATTGAAGGAACTTCTGAACTCAGTGAGAGGAGGTTGCCCCACTGACTAATACCCATGCTGGGGACGGGCGGATATTAGCAGGGCCCCCTTTTTTGTGCTGTGATATGATGGAGGAAGGGAGGTGATACGACTTCCCCTGGAGGAAACGGTGGGAAGGAGGGGGAGAATGGATCTCTACCGTCCTGCGGAGGGGGAGGGGGACAGGAGACCCTATGGGACATTGAGGTGATGAGAGAGGGAGGACGGAGGGCATTATTTGACGTTGCGTGGGAGGGGGGCCGGGAGATGTGGGTCATGCACAACCCTTCTTTGGCTCACTGATCGATCCCCCTTCCGGATGTGCCCCCTCGGTGCTGAGTGGGGTCCCCCGGAAGGGATTCTTATGGGATATGTGCTCCTTATGTTCATGTTACTGTTTGTTACCCAAATGCTGTTGTATGTTATAGATGTTTTAAGATAGATTGCATTGCCATACTTATGTTATCTTATTTACGTTGGCCGGGGGGGGTTGGATAGGGTCGGGAGCTCGCAGCGCTGGCTCTGTCCAACCACCTACCCACATAGGCCTGCGCTCGATCCCCGGACTAGGTCTGGTGAGCGCTCTAGCTAGTTAAGCTAATTTAGATCTCTCTCCTAGCCACACTCTCTGGTGTCGGCTTCCTACTACGCTCTGTACCTTTTCTATTTTTCTTGTCTCTCTACCCTATACCTCTCCCATTCCCGGACTCATCCGGGACACTTCCCAATCCCTCTTCTTACCTCTACCCAACACTCCCAACCCCCCCCCCTTTTTTCACCCAAATCCCCCCACCCCCCCCCCCCCCCCGCCCACGAGCATGGACGCACTGACAATTGTCTCATTGAACGCGAAGGGCCTAAATACCCCCGAAAAACGCAGGATGCTACTACACGAAGTGCGCAGCCTGAGAGCGGACGTGGTAATGCTGCAGGAGACGCACTTCAGGGAAGACAAGCTTCCAATCCTAAAAAATAGATATTATCCTACGGTCTACCACTCCTCATACTCCGAGGCAAAATCTCGGGGTGTCTCTATTCTGATAGCAGCCGGGGTACCTTGGACGCTAGACGACATACAGAGAGACACGGGGGGACGCTTCCTATTCCTAAAAGGACGGATAGGGTCGACAGGGGTTACCCTGGCGAGCTTTTACGCTCCAAATGACAACCAAGACACCTTTCTGACGAAACACCTAGACCGACTGACGAGATTTACCACTGGGCAGTTGATAGTGGGGGGCGATTTTAACGTCCCATTATCTCCCTTAGAAGACACCTCCTCAGGAACTTCCTCCACCTCGGGGAAGATGCGCGGACGCATACAGTCGGCACTTCACGCATGCCAACTGGTGGACACATGGCGTCTATTCCACCCGGGAGAGAAGGATTTTACCTTCTTCTCCAGGCCCCACCAGGTATACTCCAGGATCGACTATTTCCTGGTCCAACACAGGAACCTGATGGCGGTTAAAGAGGCTAAGATAGGCTCGATAACTTGGTCAGACCATGCCCCGATAATATTAGTATATGCCCTGACGGACATGGAGACGGAGAGAAGACACCCATGGAGACTAAACGAATCCCTACTGCAGGACCCCGAAATACTGGCAGACGTGGTTAAAGAACTGGGACATTATTTTTCCGCCAACACTGTCCCAGACAGTAGTCCGGAGGTGGTCTGGGAAGCGCATAAGGCGGTCGTCCGCGGCATTTTTATTAAACATGGGGCCAGACGGAAAAGACTCAGGACAGAACAACTAACGGCATTAATGACTAAACTAACATCCTTAGAGGCGCAACACAAACAGACACCGACGAAACAATTGGGTCTGGAACTGGACACAGTACGGCGACAGGTGACGGACGTCCTTACATACAAGGCCAAGGCGGCCATCCAGATCTGTAGACGTAAGGTCTATGAATCGGGGGACAAATGTGGGAAGATGTTAGCCCGTTCACTGCGGACACAAAATAGCGCAGCATATATACCCCACATTGTCACCAATAGTGGGCAGAGGGTGTCGATACCACAAAAGATCGCTAGAGAATTTAGAGACTTCTATGACACATTATACAATCTACCTTCAGCGACTTTGAACCCCGACGGAGGCCCTTCTCGGGACTATCTGACCACTTCAACCATGCCAACGCTGCCCGCCGAAGTTAGGGAGGTACTAGAGGAACCCATTACCCTGCAGGAGTTTCACACGGCCCTAGGCAACACCAAACCGGGCAAGGCTCCGGGCCCTGACGGCCTGACAGTGGCGTATTACAAAGCACTGCTCCCTACCCTGGGCACACGTCTGGTTGAGTTGTTTAATGGTCTGGGTCTGGGAGGGAGGCTACATGTGTCCACCCTACAAGCGCAGATAGCCATCATCCCTAAAGAGGGAAAAGACCCCAGCCAGTGCGGTAGCTACCGCCCTATCTCGCTCCTTAACGTGGACCTTAAACTCCTTACCAAAATTGTGGCAACTAGAATCCAACAACACCTGACGAGCCTTATCCACCTTGACCAAGTGGGGTTTGTCCCTACTAGGGAAGCTAGGGACAACACTGTCAAAGTCCTCAACCTATTACACGCGGTAAACACTTCAAAGACGCCATGTGTCTTGGTGAGTACGGACGCCGAAAAGGCGTTCGATCGTGTTAACTGGCGATTCATGTTTGACACACTAAGACACATCGGCTTGGGACATAGAATGATGAATTGGATTTCGGCGACGTACACAGAGCCGACGGCACGGGTCAGGGCCAACGGAGTGGTGTCAGAGACCTTTCAGATTAGGAACGGAACAAAACAAGGGTGTCCTCTGTCGCCACTATTATTTGCGCTGACTCTCGAACCATTTCTGAGACATGTGAGACTGAACACGGACATAGCGGGGGTCAGGGTGGGGGAGGGAGAATATAAAGTGTCTGCCTACGCGGACGACCTGATGTTCACACTGACGGACCCCGAGGTGTCCCTACCGAGCCTGATGAGAGAGTTTGAGATTTATGGGAGACTGTCCAATATGAAAATCAACATGGGAAAGTCGGTAGCAATGGGAGTGGGAATCTCGAGCCCCCGCCTAGATCGACTACGCCAAGGCTTCAGCCTACAGTGGACAGATACAGCCATAAGTTACCTGGGAACCCGTATCCCCTCGTCACTCTCCCAACTTTTTAAGCTCAACTTCCCGCCACTGCTTAAAACCACCCAGAAATTGCTAGACCAATGGACAACCGGCCTGCACTCCTGGTTCGGGAGGTGCGGAATACTTAAGATGTCCATTCTACCTAAATTCACGTACCTTCTCCAAGCCCTACCTATACGCATACCGGCGGAATATTTCAGACAGGTGCAATCCATGTTTAAAAACTTTCTGTGGGCGGGGAAACACCCCAGGATTCACAAAACAGTGCTGTCCCTTCCCAAGGCATATGGTGGATTAGCCATGCCCAATGTCCGCACGTACTACCATGCGGCACATCAAAATAGGCTAGTGGACTGGTGTCGACACGGGAACACAAAATTATGGCCCCACATAGAGCAAGCTCAGAGTGACATTCCCCTGCGGAGGGCCCCGTGGTGCGCTGCGGGGCTGCCCAAATCCCTACGTTCTCACCCGCTGATAGGCACCACGACCAGTATCTGCGCCAAAATGCTCACTCAAATGGGTTCACCGCCGGAGAACTCGCCCCTACGACCAGTTCTGGGTAACCCGAATTTTGAACCGGGGCTACGTGACGGAAGATTCCGAGCACTGAGAGATTTGGGTGTAAGTCAGGTTTCCCATTTTAGCATAGCAGGCCGCTGGAGGACACCCGCAGAGTTGATGGATCAGGGAGGGGGATTTCAGCTGGACTTTATGAGGGCAAACCAGCTGAACCACTTCCTACATACCATGAATCCCCCACATACAGGGTCTCAACTTCTCACACCATTAGAGGAGATATGCTTGGAGACGGGCACATTGCCACACGCGCTATCCATCCTACACAACATACTGGTAGCACCGCAGGAGGGGTATCAACTCCCCTGTATCACGAAATGGGAACAGGAGCTCCATTGCACGTTCTCGGCTAAGATGAGACAACAGATTTTGACCTTCACACACAAATCCTCTATTTGTACCAAAATACAGGAAACAAACTACAAAATCCTGACTAGGTGGTATCGCACCCCGGTTCTACTTCACAAACTCTTTGGGTCCACCTCAGAGGCATGCTGGCGCTGTCAAGGAGACGTGGGTACATTGACCCATATTTTCTGGTCATGCCCACTACTGAAACCCTTCTGGGCGGAGGTTAGAAGGATATCACAGAAGTTCACTGAACGCCAGATCCCAGACGAACCAGCATACCTACTGCTACGCGCTAACACATATCCTACACGCGTATACAAGAAATCGGTTATCAGACACCTTTTAGACGCCGCCAAAGCGTGCATCCCCGCTTGCTGGAAATCTCCACACCCACCGACGGTAGCAATGTGGCTCCGGAGGGTAGATGACATCAATAGAATGGAGGATCTTATCCTCACGGACCGTGATAGGCAGGAGTCATATAAAAAGACTTGGCAGTTATGGAATGTGTTCACCTACTCAGATGAAGGACAAGCACTTAGGGGACAGACCTAGACTTTTTGACACATCTCCCCCCTTCCCCAGGGAGGAGTTAACTTTGATTCTCAGAGGAGCAATGGCAGGCCGGACGGCTGACTTGATCCATGCTCGCGGGCAATCCCCCCCCCCATCCCACCCTCCCCCTCTCCTCTCTCTCTTCTCTTTTTCTTCCTCTCTTCCATGACGCTGTCGGGACCCTAACTCCCGAGGCGACAACCTTTCTCTAACCCTCAGATGGGTGACGGGGGGAGATACTCCCTACCGTTTCACCCTCTCTCCTTGTTCTCTACTTCCTTGATATCGGAAAAAAGAGGGCGAGTCCACGGATCCATGACTACACACCGCACTCCACTAATGGACGTTCTATTAGTGGCAGGATCATCAAGAAGAGAGGTGGGAAGCTCGGTGTCACGAACATGGAGCTGACGGACCACGGACTTTGTTACACCCACTACTCTACTGCACCTAACTAGTTTAGACTTGAACGTGTGAAGATGTTACTGTTTTATATGCTCTTGATGTGATCCATGTGGATGCGCTCTTTGTTGTGAGTAAATAAAGAATTTTGAAAAAAAAAAAAAAATCGAAGGATGATGTAAGTGAAGGAGGACTGCACTAAGGTAAAGGAAGCTATTTAGGAGAAAAAAAAATTGTACCTTCACAACCCCTTTAAGATTGGGTCTAAATGAGGGTCTTGAAAATATAATATTGAAAAGGAGGTCTTCTCTTTGGCTGCATTGGTGTAAGTACAGCATTACATTTATTTATCAGACACAAGTTACCGGTATATATGGAGTGGGTGCCCATGGCTTGGGTACTGCCCAAAACCCATAATAACTGTAATTTACAACCCACAATGACCAGTCAGAATTTCATTTTTTTTTCTGTCACCAGATTGGTTGCATCTTCTTTGATTTTATGTTCCCCTAGTTCTACAAATCATTTCCTTATGACAAAGCAGGATTTGGAGTCTTGACAGATTTGCTGGTCGTGCTTATTAGTTGTTTGGATAAAGAGATGAATCCATGGGTATGCACCTGCTAGGCTAGAGGTCTCTCAGTGTGTGCAGTATTCCCATGGTTTCCTATGGAGGAACATTAAATAGCCACAGGCAGATCGCTGTAGCTGGTGCGGACCCCATTAGTACTTATTTATCGTTTCTAGAACTGCACACATAATTTGATTAGAACATGTCCATGTGTGATTTTAATTGACGGATTTAGATATACATTTAAGAATGTGGTTATTGTTTGTTTGTTCATTGTAAGCACCAAGGGCGCTTTTGTGCTTATTACATATGAATTTAACAACTGAAACTATAAAATGTTGAAATCACAGCAGGATGCAAGTGATGTAACGTTAAAATATGAAGGTCGCTATTGCTGACTTTGCGTTCTTCAAAACTGGCTGTCATGTCATTTTAATGTACTTGCACACAGAGCAGTTACATGACCAGCTGATCTCATTAACACCCTGCATCATCTACCCTTAGTGGGTCAACTCCTTCCATCCTGTGTCTTGACCTTTAGAGCCAGTTCACACTGGGGCGGCACAACTTCGGGGGCGACTCCGCCAGGCGACCTGAAGACGACTTCTAAGGCGACTTGCAAAATGACTTCTGTATAGAAGTCAATGCAAATCGCCCCGAGTCGCCCCCCGAAGTTGTACAAGAACCTTTTTCTAAGTCGGAGCGACTTGCGTCGCTCCTATTAGAACGGTTCTATTGGCTAGAACGGGACGCGACTTGTCAGGCGGTTGAGTCGCCTGACGAGTCGCCCCAGTGTGAACCGGGTCAAAGTCTGTCTAGGAAGTAAGGCACTAATCAAGCAGTGTTTTTAAACAGCTATGAAGAGAGTGAGGTAAGCGTGTGTAGTATAAATAGAAAGCTGTTGATTTTTGCTAAATAAGTACATTAAAGGGGTTGTAAAAGCTCATGTTTTTTCACCTTAATGCATCAACGGAGTCCCGGCTTTGATTGGATAGATTGATAGCAGTGCAGCCATTGGCTCCCGCTGCTGTCAATCAAATCCGACACGGGCGGTGGGGCCGACTCATACATTCGGCGTCTATGTACGCCAAATGAATGACTCGGGAGTGTGCCCCAGCAAGGTAACCCCCCCTCGGGAGAGCACTTCTCCTAGAGGATTATATCATGGGGAGGCGCCGCCGAGAGACCCCAGAAGAGGATGTACGGGGCCACTTGTGCAAAAAAAAAATTGCACACTAGTGGAATAGGGCCAAATTTTGGTACTTAAAAATCTCTATAGGCGACGCTTTAATTTTTTTTACAGGTTACTAGACATGTGCACACTGAAATATTTTGTTTCGTAATTTCGTTTTCGTCCGAAAAATAAATTTATTTAGTTACTCCCGAAATTCGTTTTTTATTTATTTTGTTTTTCGTTAAAAAAATGCATTCGTCCGAAAATCCAAATTAAGGTCGAATCTGAAGGCTTATGGTGTCTGTCGAATGTTCTAAGAAAAAAAAAAAAAAAGATTTGACAGAATCTTTAAAAAAAAAAATTAGACTCTTCATGTCTCTCTATGTCGAATCTTCATGTCTCTCTATGTAGAATTTTTTCTCTCTATGTCGACTCTTCTTCATGTCTCTATAATGTAAAATCTTTTCTCTTTATGTAGAATAATATTGGACTAATAGAGTTAAGGTTAGGCACATTCGACCGCAACGAAAACTAAAATAAAGCATTTTTTTATGTCGGATCTTTTGTTTTTCGTTTTCTGTGCTTTCGTTATCATTTGTTAAAACGATAACGAAAATACCTGAAATTCGGACGAAAATGCATTCGGACGAAAACGAATGCACATGTCTACAGGTTACCTGTTTAGAGTTACAGAGGAGGTCTTGGGCTAGAATTATTGCTCTTGCTCTAATGCATGCTGAGATACCTCACATGTGTAATTTAAATGTCGTTTACATATGTGGGTGTGACTTATGTATGCGTTTGCTTCTGTGTGCGAGCACGCAGGGACGGGGGCGCTTTCGATTTTCTTATGTTTTTTTATTCTTTATTTTACTATTTATTTTTTATTTATTTTTTTATACTTTGTCTTTAAAAAAAAATGTATCACTTTTTATTCCTAGTGCAAGGAATGTAAACATCCCTTGTAATAGGCCTGTTTATGGAGAGATGTGGGGTCAATAAGACCCCCATATCTCTCCTCCAGGCTGGCAAGACTGAGATAAAAAAAAAAAATCTCTCTGCCTTTGCAGCCACGTCCCCGGCATTGTTTACATCTGCCTGGATGTGACGTCATAACGTCTCACTCGGGCCTCCAAGTGTTATAGGGATAACTGGGGACCATCTGGTCACCGGAAATCTGTATGCTAAACTTCTAGCGGTGACCGATTCGTTCTCTGGCTCACCGATCGCAGGCATGTAGCTGCAGGCATCATTCAGATATCCCCACTCAAAGTCCAGGACGTCATATGAGGGTCTATGGACGGGAAGTGGTTTTATTATCATGACACACCTGCAGGCTCAAACATGAGCCTCGCTACCTGTGTCCACAGATAGCACAGCTTGGCCTGACCCCGGCTCGCTTGTAACAGAATTTGACTGACAGCGCTGGGGAGCCAATAGCTCCCGCTGCTTCAGAAAAGCCTGTGAGACCAGGAAATAAGGGGAGAGAGCTGCTGTACATGGGCAGATTGACTGAGGACTAAGGGTAAGTATTGGGTTGGTGAGGGCTGATACTTTACCTGAACATTGTTTACCTTCAGCCTGGGTTCACACCTCCGACGAATGTGGCTTGCAGCAGGGGTCTGGTGTGTCTCTGTTCTCCATTTCAGGGAAGAATCAGGGCCACATTTTTACCTGAAATAGAGATCTATAGAAGTCTATAGAGGTCTAAACCATGAGTTCACATTTGGGAACATGTGACATGTTCCCAGTTCTGCAGCTTCTGAACACAGCAACTTTGACATGCGTTAGTAAAACTGTACATATCATTGCAACTACATAGTGTATCCAGATGGATTATAATTGGGCTTTCAATTGGTGGTAAATGGTAATGGATATTTGCTGATTATTTTTTTTTATTATCAAAGGAAAACTGGCACAAAATTGTAAAAAAAATAATTAAATGTAGCTGTATATTTATTGCTATTGCTATAGCCCACCACCATCAGCCAACAGCCCATCCTGAAGATTACAGCGATACCACATATTACATTTTTTTGTGTGGGCTGTACAGTGACTGATCACTGTGATTGCCAATCAGGGGTTATCACAGCAATGAAGTTATTGGGATCTGGGCCTCCCAGTTCTCTCTGTGCTGGGAGTGCACTCTGAGCTTAAACACAGTAGTACATATATGCATCGGCACAAATAAAGAGCCACTTCCATGAGCCGGAATCAGTGGCGGCCCGTCCATAGAGGGCGCATGGACGCTGTCTCCCCTATCCATGTATCCAGCCCCCTGATCTACATATCAGTGGGCCGGACCATGCATTCCAATGCGGGGTGGGAGTTTTTTTGAAGAACCTGATTAGAGCCAGAGGCTCTAAAAGGCTTCAAAAAGGGTGAGCTGGGAGCACAGAGCATTGGGCTCTGAGCCTACTCAGTTGTGTGACCATAGCAAATTAATTTTCTCTATCACAATAAAGTTCCTCCTCACCTGTGAGACCTGTTTCCCAGATTGGCCAAAGTGTCAAGCGATCCTATTGGATGTCTAGCGCTTTGGCCGAAGACACACGGCGAGGAAGCTGGAGGAACGGACACCGAAGTTGCCATGGTCGCTGCCCGCACTCCAGGACAGGACACCACTTCCCTGCCAAATGAGTGGATAAGTGCCGGACCGCCCGTGGGGGGGGGGCCGTTTCAGTGCCGTGCCACGCCACGTGGGGGGGGGTGATGTTTGTTTTGTTTGCCGCCCCCCAAATGTAGAACCCACCAGCTGCTACTGGCTGAATGTATGCATACGCTCGGCAGGAGAGGGGTTAATGAAACCTATACTACATATATTTTGCCTTTCCTGGTTCTTCCTTTTCCCTTTCATCAGCATACAAATGGAATGTTCAAATAAATCCTTTTAATTTTCATTACATATGATGCCATCACTGGGTCTCATATGGGTAAACATTTTTATGCAATGCAATCATGTCTGGTGATAGGGAGTGGTAGTGTACAAGGCTTTCTAAAAACAGCACAACACCCTACCACAGCACTGGTGCAAGCAGCTGCCTGGCTTTTGATGCAGAGAGGGGGAAGAGCTAGATAACGCTGGACATCTAGCCATGAAATGAAACTCTGACTTGCTGCAACTTCTAGTTCTCACTGTGAGAAGCTCATAGTGTACACTGTGCAATCAAAGTAAGGGATTTAACGTGCTTATAACCCCAAAAAAATGGATCCTGTTCCCTTAAAGCATGTTATACGGCACAGTGCTGTGTAATTTGGCCCCTTGTATCACCTGAAATACCTAGCTGATCCTACCTGGTGCTGCCCTCCCCCCTGTAAACTGACCACGGTTTATTACATCGTGGGCAGTTTACATGCCTCCATCATCCATCCGGAGCACTCCTATGTCTTCTCCTCTCCCCCCCCCCTGCCTGTCAGCTCTGTCCGCTCCCGATCCTCCCCTCCTGATGCTTTCATAACAGTTTAATGTCCCTACAATCCGCTCTGTTAAGTAACAATATGTGTCCCACTGTATATCCTTTTTTCTTAAAAAGCCGATATCTAACTTATTTCAGAGTGCCTCCCAGCAGCCTTTCTTCTCCTCTCATCCTCTCCTTCCGGCTGACATCAGGGAGTATTCGGGCCCTCCCACTGCAGCTGTCAGACGGGGAGAGGACAGAGGTGGTCGGTCATAAAGAACATACAGTGGGGTACACATTGTTACATAACAGAGTGGATTGTAGGGACATTACAAGTGGCTTTACAACCACTTTAGGTACAGGAGAGAAACCTGTACAACTGCAAGATTGGAGGTAAGGTTACATAGTTACATAGTTGGTGAGGTTGAAAGAAGACAATAGCCCATCAAGTTCAACCTATGTGTGTGCGTGTTTATGTTAATAGTATATTTTGTATACTCCTGTACCTTGTGGTCGTTAAGGTGTCCATCTAATAGCTTTTTGAAATTATCAATGCTCCCCCCTGAAACCACTGCTTGCGAAAGAGAATTCCTGATCCTTACCGCTCGGACAGTAAAGAACTCTTTACGCAGTTTAGGGTTAAACCGATTCTCTTCTAATTTTAGTGAATGGCTGCGTGTCTTTTAAAATTCCCTTTCACTGGAAAGTTTTTCCCTATGCTAGGGTCCCCAGTACGGTATTTGTAAATTGATACCATATCCCCGCTCAAGCGTCTCCTCTCCAGAAAGAGTACGTTCAATGCTTGTAGCCTTTCCCCATAGCTGAGGTCCTCCAGTCCCTTTATTAGCTTTGTTGCCCTTCTCTGGACTCTCTCCAGTTCCAGCACATCCCTCCTGAGGACTGGTGCCCGGCACTGGATGGCATACTCAAGATGCGGCCAGACCAGAGTCTTGTAGAGTGGGAGAATTATAGTTTTATCTCTGGAGTGAATCCCCTTTTTAATGCATGCCAATATTCTGTTGGCTTTGTTTACAGCAGCTTGGCATTGCATGCCATTGCTGAGTCTGTCATCTACTAAGACCCCCAGGTCCTTTTCCATCCTAGATTCCCCCAAAGGTTTTCCTCCTAACTTGCATTCATATTTTTGGGCCCCAAATGCATTACCTTGCATTTTTCAACATTATACCTCATTTGCCATGTAGTTGCCTGAAACTGATATTGAGCTGTATATCCCATCCTCTAGATCATGGGTCTTCAAACTATGGCCCTCCAGTTGTTCAGGAACTACAATTCCCATCATGCCTAGTCATGTCTGTGAATGTCAGTGTGTTCCAATGCCTCATGGAATGTGTAGTTCTGCAACAGCTGGAGGGCCGTAGTTTGAGGATCCCTGCTCTAGATCGTTTATGAATAAATTAAACAGGATTGGTCCCAGGACAGAACCCTAGGGGACCCCAATTTCTCCACCATATCATTCCGAGTACTCCCCATTTTTTACCACCCTTTGGACTCGCCCCTGTAGCCAATTTTCAATCTATGTACTCACCCTTTGGTCCATGCCTTAAAACCTTAGTTTGTACAGTAAAAGGGGCTTTTGGTACTTTAAATAAGACGCATGATAATGTGCATCTCAATCCTTGTTCAGTTACATAAAGAAAGAGGGTCTGGACTTTAAATGAGGTGTGTATGTTGTAGCTAATCAGAGAAGTCAATATGAAACATGAACAAGTATTTATTTGTTTGCCATGATTGAGTAGGTACATGGCAGACAGTACATGCAATAGTGGCACACAATATAACAAATCATGTATCCAAATCATTTACATGTTAAAAGCATAAATAGATTATACAGGCATTCTCTCTGGCCCTAGCGCCCTGGCAGTCTGTTGTTTCACACTAAGCACATATGTGAGCCCTACAGGGATGACTATCCTATCCTCCCTGTATGTATTTTGAAATTTCCACATTTTTGTCTATGAATGGTTTATTCTGATGCCCCTGATGATTGGATAGATCCCATGAAATGTGTCAGGCTTAAGCTAAATGCAACGTATACATACTTACATGGTCTTTGGATCCAGGTAATACCATTAATTATAACTTTTACCGTATTTGCCGGCGTATAAGACGACCAGCTAATAAATTTCCAGCTAAAATGTTGGTTTTGGGATATACTCACCATATAAGACGACCTCCTTCCCACTAGTCATGCCTCACCTCACCTCACTGTGCCATTACATGCCTCACTGTGCCATTACATGCCAGACTGTGCCACCATTACATGCCAGACTGTGCCACCATTACATGCCTCACTGTGCACCATTACATGCCTCACTGTGCACCATTACATGCTCACTGTGCCATTACATGCCTCACTGTGCCATTACATGCCTCACTGTGCCCAATTAAATGCATCACTGCGCCCAATTACATGCATCACTGTGCCCCACTACATGCCTCACTGTGTGCCACTACATGCCTCACTGTGTCCAATTACATGCATCACTGTGCCAAATTACATGCATCACTGTGCCCCACTACATGCCTCACTGCGCGCCACTACATGCCTCACTGTGCCCAATTACATGCCTCACTGTGCCCAATTACATGCCTCAGTGTGTCACTGGTTACTTTATCCGTGACATGCAGACCGCGGCCGTCCATTTTTCAAAAGCCGTGCCTCCTCTTTCTGCTGTTCCGTGATAGGCGGAACACTCAGCTTCCCAAGAGACACTGTGTTCAGTGTTCCGCCTATCACCGATGCCCTCTCGTCCTCGGTCTCGGACGAGGGGGCATCCGTGATAATAGGAACACTAAACACAGTGTCTCCTGGAAGCTGAGTGTTCCGCCTATCACGGAACAGAAGAAAGAGGAGGCGCGGCTTTTGAAAAATGGATGCCTGCGGTCTGCATTTTTAGGTTACCGGCGTATAAGACGACCCCCGACTTTTAAGAAGAATTTCAGGGGTTAAAAAGTCATCTTATACGCCGGAAAATACGGTTTATTATAATGATCTTTCATTATTGAGGACAATACTACTATATAGTCTATGTATTCTTTTAACATGTAAATGATTTGGATACATGATTTGTTATATTGTGTGCCACTATTGCATGTACTGTCTGCCACGTACCTACTCAGTCATGGCAAACAAATAAATACTTGGTTATGTTTCATATTGACTCCTTCCATTAGCCACAACATACACACCTCATTTAAAGTCCCTAACCTCTTTCTTTATGTATTAGTTTGTACAGTAAACGTTTGTGGGGAACTGTATCGAATGCCTTTGCAAAATGCAGATATACATCTACGGCCTTTCTTTATTTGGATGGCAGCTCATTTCTTCATAGAACATTAATAGATTGGTCTGGCAAGAATAATTCTTCATGAATCAATGCTGATTACTGCTAATGATACCGTTTACATTAATAAAATCTTGTATATAGTTCATTATTATCCCCTCCATTAGCTTGCAGACTATTGATGTTAGGCTAACTGGTCTGTAATTCCCAGATATATAGTTCTGCCCTTTTTTAAATATTGGTGCTACATTGGCTTTTCTCCAATCAGATGGTATCATTCCAGTCAGTAAACTGTCCACAAAAATTAGAAACAATGGTCTGGCTATCACCTGACTGAGTTCCTTAAGGACCATCGGGTGTAAATCATCTGGTCCCGGGGACTTATTTATGTTAAGTTTATCAAGTCTATTTCTAATTCTGTCCTCTGTTAGCCATGAGGGTGCTTCGTGTGACATGCTATGAAAATTTGCATTACCACCTTGGTTATTGTATCCCCCGTTTCCTTTGTGAATACTGAGGAGAAGAGTATATTCAAAACCATCTTTCTGTATTTTATAACCAGATTCCCTTCATCATCCTTTATGGGGCCAATATGATCTGACCTTGCTTTCTTACTATTTATATACCTAATTCATTTTTCTTACTCTCCTCCACTATGTGCCACCCATGATTTTGTTTATCTCTTCTAAAGTGGTTGTAAATGTAAAAAAAAAATATCCCTAAATAGCTTCCTTTACCTTAGTGCAGTCCTCCTTCACTTACCTCATACTTTGATTTTGCTTTTAAATGTCCTCATTTCTTCTGAGAAATCCTCACTTGCTGTTCTTCTGTCTGTAACTACACACCGTAATGCAAGGCTTTCTCCCTGGTGTGGAGAAAGCCTCTTGAGGGGGGAGGGGGCAAGCAGGAGTGTCAGGACGCCCACTAACACACAGCTCCTTTCTCTATCTGCAAAGTAGATAGCGTCCTGACCCTCCTGCTCGCCCCCTCAAGAGGCTTTCTCCACACCAGGGAGAAAGCCTTGCATTACGGTGTGTAGTTACAGACAGAAGAACAGGAAGTGAGGATTTCTCAGAAGAAATAAGGACATATAAAAGCAAAATCGAAGGATGAGGTAAGTGAAGGATGACTGCACTAAGGTAAAGGAAGCTATTTAGGGAATTTTTTTTTACCTTTACAACCCCTTTAAATTTGTTTTGCATTGGAATGCACTGGCCAATACCTTTATTTAGTATGCTCTTAAAACATTTTTCCTCTGTGTTTTTTTGTAGCTAGGATTTTATCCCATTTAATATCTTTTAGCAAAGAGCACCGTTTAGGGAAGTTGGCTCTTTTGAAATTCAGTGTCTTTGTATTAAACTTGTGTAACCTATGTCTGTGATTTATACTGAAACGAATTGACCTGTGGTCGCAGTTTCCTAATTAACCTGTGGTCGCTGTTGGAGACGAGATCAGCTTTAAAAAAGTATGGTTATTTGAATACAAATGGTGAATAAAACAACCAAACAGCCAGTGTGCAACCAGTCTGCACATTAATAAGTAGACAGCTTAAAATGTGTATAAATAAATATTACCTGTTTTAATTTCAGTAAGTTGGATGAATGAACTTCATGTCACTTGGGTTCCAGTTTGTATTGCTTAATAGAATCCTATGTACGGGAAGCCTGCTAGTACTGGCAGCCTTCCACTGGCCAAACCTAGAACACTGTGTCAACTTTTCTGTACACCCCCCAACTGGTGTAGAGGGGTAAATAGTGAAGAAGAGGGTAGATACATATCAACTTTGGAGGGCAAGGATTTGACCCATGTCTGAACTGGCAATCTGGCAAGTGTTATGTATGCTGAAAGGACTATTAATATAAAAATATAAAAAATATAAAAATGTATAATATCAGAAAATAAACCAGAAATGAGGCATAGAGGGGATTGAACAATAATGTATCATATCAATAATTACTTAAAAAACAGTTGAGGTCAAATCCTACATTGAGTCCGTCTGACAATAAAGTATGGAAGGAATGTATCCATTTGGATTCCTTCTGGCTGATGGATCTAATTTTATGTGCCCCCCTCCACGGTCTGTTATATTTCTCAATACCCCAAAACTGTAGTTGTGAGGGATCTTTATTATGTACCTGTAGAAAATGTTTACTTACATTATGTTTCGGGAAGCCCTTAATGATATTTTGGATATGTTCCCTAATTCTGACCATTAATGCTCTCTTGGTCCTTCCCACATATTGCAGATTACAACTGCACTGTATAACATATACTACTACCTCCGTGTGGCAGCTGATGAAATCCCTAATAGGATAATTTTGCCCGGTGTTAGTGGATGTAAATTCTTTCCTTTTAATTTTTGGTTTCTTGGAGTGTCGGCATGCAAGGAAACCCCTTTCATGTAAAGAAAGTTTATCCTCTGGAGGGTGGTGGTTCAACCACATTTTTCACAATAATATCTCTCAATGTGGGTGCTCTTTTGTACACCATATTGGGTATATCTGGTAGAATATGATTCAGATGTCTGTCACTTTTCCGTATGTGCCATTGTTATTTTATTAGCTTTTCCACTTCTTTATGTTGGATGCTATAATCTAAAACTCTAAAAGTGGAATCCGTATTACGTTGACCGGGGTTTTTTCCTTGTAGCATCACTGTTCTATCCATTGAGTAATTCTGTTCACTGTATTGTCTGAGCTAACTTGCGTATTCTGCGTATTGATTAGATATAATACCATCCATTCTGAATGACCCCCCAACAGGGCCGGACTTGCCATTGGGCTTGACTGGGCTCAAGCCCATGGGCCCCGCCCAATAGGAGGCCCCGGATGGCAACCCCCTTTAAAAAAAGAAAACTTTTTTTTTGTAGGGTCTGGAGGTCCCCAGGGGCCTGGAGGCCCCCAGGGCCCCGGACGGCAACCCCCCCTTTTTTTATTTATTTTTTATAAAAAAAAATGTTTTTTATATATATATATATATTTATTTATTATTATTATTATTATTATTATTATTATTATTATTATTATTATTATTAAAGGGCCCAGAGGTCTCCAGGGCCCCCGGATGGCAACCTACTTTTTTTTTTTATAAAAAAAATTTACATTTTGTTTTATATATATATCTTTTTTTTATTAAAGGGCTCAGAGGTCCCCAGGGCCCCGGATGGCAACCTCCCTTTTTTTATGTATTTTTTTATAAATGTTTATTTTTTTTATTAAAGGGCCCAGAGGTTTCTTTTTTCTTTTTATTAAAGGGCCCAGAGGTCTACCCCCTTTTTTTATTTGTAAAGGCCCACCCCACTTCTCAATTTGCAGCAGCCCCCCCACTTTTCAATTTCAGGTGGCAGCACCCCCCCCCCCCGTTCTCTGCTCCTGATGGCGGCCCTGCGCATACCTCCCAACACGCACGGATTCTGCGGGACTTTCCCGCACAGACAGCTTCTTCCCGCAGTCCCACGAAAGTGTTAATTTTCCTGCACTGCAAGAGGAGGCAGCAAGGAAGCAGGAGGAACCAGAGTGGTGTGTGGAGGACTGTGGCTGCTGAAGGGAAGAAAGCCGACAGCCGGGCTAATGACAGTCTGTGGCCCCAGCTGTCGGCACAGGTGAGAGGCACTCCCCCCCGCTCAACAACAGGAGGAACCGGAGCGGTGTGTGGATGTCTGCTGAAGGGAAGAGAGCCGACACATTCCGTGCACAGGTGAGAGGCACCCCCCGCTCAACAACTTTAATGCGCACTCTCCCCCCACTCAACAACTTTAATGCGCCCCTCCCCCGCTCAACAACTTCAATATTAGCCCCCCCGCTTAACAACTTTAATGCGCACCCCCCCCCCGGTCAACAACTATGATCCCCCCCTCGCTCAACATCTTTGATCCCCCCGCCAATTCTCGGATCCAGGGGGCCCCTTCAACACTCAAGCCCTGGGGCCCCCACCACCCTAAGTCCTGCCCTGCCCCCCAATGCATCTTGCCAACTGTAACACACTGCCATGTATTGTAGTAGGCTGCAATTTAAAAAGTACTACATGTACCTTTTTTGTCCATTTTAACCACTTACGGACCGCCCACCGCAGAAATACGTTGTAGCTAGCTATCATAACCCCGGTATCCTCTATTTCAGCAAGCGGTCCTCTTTAAGATAAAAGTGGTCTCTGTGGCGGATATGCCGCAAGATCTCTTTTATCACTTTTATTTTTAAATTACATAAATTTTATTAATTTTTTTATTGCATTTTAGTCTAAATATGAGATCTGAGGTCTTTTTGACCCCAGATCTTATATTTAAGAGGACCTGTTGTGCTTTTTTCTATTACAAGGGATGTTTACATTCCTTGTAATAGGAATAAAAGTGACCCAAATTAATTTTTGTTTAAATTGTGTCAAAATATTTTTTTTTTAAGTAAAATAAATAAGAAAAAAAATAAACATTTTTTAGAGCGTCCTGTCCCGATGAGCTCGGGAGCAGAAGCGAATGCATACGTGAGCAGCGCCCGTGTATGAAAACGGTGTTCAAACCACATATGTGAGGTATCGCCATGATCGTTAGAGCGGGAGCAATAATTCTAGCCCTAGACCTCCTCTGTAACTCAAAACATGCAACCTGTGGAGATTTTTATTAAGTTTGTCACCATTCCACGAGCGGGGACAACTTTGAAGCATGACATGTACCTGAAATACACTGACACTAACTGACACTGATGCTAATTTAAAAAAAAAAAATTCCAAAAAAAGGACCATGACGTTTGACCCAAATATTAACCCTGGCACTGACCTAGATCAAATCTTGATTTAGGTATTTTCTCTTTATTTTTTTATTTCATTTATTTTTTTCACAAACACATTTTTATTTTTTCCTGCAAGGAACAAGAACGATACATTGTGTCCTTCTTCTCCATTCACAGAAAGGAAAAAAACACAGGGGTGGGCTTCACAGTGACTGATCACTGTGGTAGCCAATCAGAGGCTACCACAGCTATCAGGTGACCTGCAATCGGGAGATCTGGGTCCCGATCATTAGTACGGGGCCTGGGGCTCTCGGTGAGACCCCAGGCCTCTGTTCTGGGAGCAACACATATATATGGTCCCACGTAAAAAAAAGCCCAGTGCAGTGAGGCTGCATATACTGTATGTGTTACTGTACGTCGGCGTGAAGGGGTTAAAAGGATAAAATGTGTGAAATGTGCAGATATTGCAGAGTTGTACCATTATTTTTTTCTTTGGGCGTTTTATATTTTAGGCCTGTAATTCTTAGTAATAACACACTTAAATCTGTCCAAACAAGAGTCTAGTAGACATCCCAGCTATGATAAAGTTTGAAACACTAAATCATAAATTATAATATAATAAATAACTATAAAAAAATTATAAAAAATAATAATATAATAATAATAATAATAAAATGAATTTCCCCACGATTTACTATCGCTCAATTCTTCAAGTGTTCAAATTTACTATTGCTGTTTTCTAGCTGGTCTCAAACCACTTTTGTTGTAAAGGGACTCTTTTTGGTTGCCATGGACAATCTCAAGTTTCCAGCCAGAAAAAACAGTATATATAATATAAAACTGCACGAAAGGCACTGGACACAGCACTAGGGTCAAAAGGGAGGTGAAATAATTTCATATAGTAATGTAATCCTAAAGATTACAGTGTACTGAATGTGTTATCGCAGGGAATGGAGGACACAGCCCACAGACACAGTGGGGGGACATCGCAGGATACTGGGGATAGGGTAAGTACACTGCACCAGGATCTTGAGATGCAATTCTGAGTGTGGCTCGGGGGTTACCTCTAATGGTACTGAAATTTAACCCCCGAGCCACACTAGGGAATACCGCCAGGGAGGTTAAAACCTAGATTTGCCACATAACTTACCTTCAGTGTGATGTAACATAATCTATGAATGGAGGAGTGGACCTTTCAATCATCCGACCATTGCTCCATTCAGCTTGTGATCCATTTTGAGAGAGTTTTTTCCCTTTTTCTCTGTGGTCAAGAGGACAGGACATAAGAAAAATCTCTCCAACAAGGATACAGAGAGCAGTTGGAAGAACTCCCAAGACCCAGCAAGAGTCAAACCAAAATCTTTTGATGGGAAACTCAACCTGAAACCAATTCATGTGTTTTGGGTGTTTGCTGACGATTTTAATCAAATAAAACCTACTTACATCCCCAGGGACTTCATTATGTTCATTTGTCTGGACTCTGGAGCCATTACAGAGCAAAAAGAGCAGTGATATATTCTCCATAGTGTACAATAGATGTAAAGATTTAGCTCCCTTTGCATTGTGGAAGAAGATGGAGAAAATCATAGGTCAGAACCAGAAATAGTGAATGTTGGAGTCCATCTATACCAGTGCTGTGGAGATCTTTTAGATACCTGTGTGATACGGCTCCCCTGGTTGATGTACTTTTACCTCTGCCTGTGTGACCCACTGCTATATGGTATTTGAGTCCACACTTTCTGGAAAGCACATTGTCATTATCCATGGTGGCAGGATTATCACGTTGGTGGCTGTCATTTGAGGTTTGACCATTATTTCAAGCACTTGTGTGGACTTTTATTTATTCATCTACACATGATTGGTGACCCACTGTGGACTTTTTATGTTATGTAAATTTATCATTTTTATCATTCACTTATTGAGTATGAGACATTCACTTTTGTCTCTAGTTTTTGCTTCATTATGATTTATTTATATTCATATGTTTAAGTTTCAGTCATGGTTATATAGTGCAGCACTTTGTTTCTTGCATCACAAAAATTATCATTGTGGTTCTAGCAGCTTTTGCACAATTATTATGTAACTTTCCCTTTATTTTAAGAGGTTGTAAACCTCAAATAACCCTGCAAGACAAAGGCCTAATTAGCTAGTATGCATCGCATACTAGTTCATTATGAAATACTTACCTCAGAACAATGCCCTGAATCGAAGTTGGCACTCTGAGTACAGAGCTGACATCTTCTACCGGAGTTACTTCCAAGGACGCGGCTATGGCACTGTAATTGTTCAGAGACGCTATGAAATCACTCCCATGCATGCGCACGGGAGCTGCCGGTCCCTGCACACGTCCCAAAGAAACTGCACCAGCAGCCTGTTTCTTCAGTGCGCACGTGCCGATGACGGCGGCAGCAGCGCATATACTGAATATCTAAACGGTGCAAGTTTATGAGATATTCAAGGTACCTACATGTAAGCCTTATTATAGGCTTACCTGTAGGTAAAAGTGGTGTAACAGAGTTTACAACCACTTTAATCGTGCTCCATTCATAGATTGTGTTGCCGTCATAAAAGCTGTAGTAAAAGATTCTATGAATGTAGGAGCTGGGTGGAAATGGCGGGCATAGTCTGGTACTTTTGATGAGAGCCTGTGACCATTTCCACCCCTGACACACCAAAAGCTTGCAGTAGCCGGGTGGGGTGCATTTAATGGAGCTTGATTGCTAATGAACTAGAAAACAGAAGCACAAGTGGCACACCACACTGAAGATGAGTAAAATGTGCTTACTGTGTATTTTTGTATTGTATTTTTTAGGTAAACTTTAAAATGTAAGCATAGTTTTAGAGATCATATAGTTATCCAGACTTCCAAATTCCAATGACCTAAATTTCCCAGTCCTTCCCTTGTTTAAAAAAAAAGATCTGTATCTGTTGCATATCAGAGTATCTTATGAGGTTTTGGTGTTTTATCTGCTCAGCTAGTTACTATAGTTACTTGTTGGTCAAGAGAAGAAGAACATGTTAAAACAATGAGCCTCTTATGAAATTCTCTCCTTTCCCAGCATCTGTGTGAGGGGAAAATCCCGAGCCCGGTCAGCCGTCAAGAGGAGACATTCTGTCCATTCCTATAAACACTTCATTGCCCTGGGTTTTTCCCTTGTAAGTCAAACATGAAATGATAAAACTAGAACTCCGTAGGAATATTCTCTCTTCTGAAATGGGTATTTACAGTCAAGTTAGTTATACATGCTGAATTTTTCTTAAAAAAATAATAGTAATAATAATTCTTAAATAGTATTAAACCCAAAAGCAAATATTTATTGTATTGTAGTTTAGATGTGATTGTAATGACTGCATTGTTCTCTTTTTTAGGCTTTCTTTCCTTTTTCATCTGGTGATCTAGCCAGTTAGTGTGATTTTTGTTACACATAACAAGCTGCCCTGTAAATGTAACAGCTAGAGGTTTGAGACAAACCAATTACCACTCACAGGGGTGCATACAACGATTAGCTTTTATTTATATACTGTATGTAAACCTTTAGAAAGAAACAAAACTTTTGCTGTAACTAATACATTTAACACTCCCCTCCTCCAGATTGACAATGCTGCTGTCAAAAGGGGTCTCTGTTTCTCTATCATCCAGAGTGTAGGCAATCTAATAAAGAGGGAGAAAAGGCTAAAAAGGAAACTAATGAAGACACCACATCTAATGATTGGTAAGCTGAAATATATTAGATTTTGGGTTTAATACTGCATTAATTACTCCTAAATGCTTCTAAAATAATACAATCAATTTCTAAAAAGATTCAGATACATTCCTCGTGGCAACATTCCATATTGAATCTTTCCAATGAATTATGCAGAGATAAATTACAATTCTTTGGATATTTTCTTTGTTCTTTTAAATATTGAAAATAGAAAATAGGACACTTATATGTATGTATGTGACCTAAAACTTAGGCCCCGTACAGACGACCGAACATGTCTGCTGAAACTGGTCCGCGGACCAGTTTCAGCAGACATGTTCGGTCGTCTGTACAGCCGAGCGGACAGGATTCCAGCGTACATTTGCCTGCCGGGCCTTTTTCGAGCGGGCAAATATTTCTAAACATGTTTAGAAACATGCCCGCTGGAATCCTGTCCGTCGGACATGTTCGGTCGTCTGTACAGACCTACCGTACATGTCCGAGCGGCCGCCATCCCTCGCATGCGTCAAATGACTTTGACGCATGCGTGGAAGCATTGAACTGCCAGGGCCGCGCACGTCGCCGCGTCATCGTCGCGGCGACGGTGTGGCCTCATCACCGCGTATCGAGTACGCGCGGATTTCTGTATGATGGTGTGTACAGCCATCATACAGAAATCTCCGGGCAGACATGTACGCTCAAAACGGCCCGTCTGTACGAGGCCTTAGGCAATTACCGCATGGTCTTTGCGTACTTGAAGTATTTTTGTTGTTTCACTTTATTATAGACTACACAAAGTCTTCTGTTTGTTTTCTGTCAGAATGACCATAAAGAATAAAACAGAAAATAATGCCCAGCAATGCCACCAGAAGTATGTGCCATCATTTATATAAAATCACTTTTCAAGTAAAGTTACAATTATGGTTTTTAAGCATAAATAAGACTGAACCTCAAAGGTCAGCCCAATTACTTGGCAAAGTGATCCAACACTTAGGCCCTGTACACACGGGCAAGAATCTCGTCAGGAAAAAAACGTTTTCCCTGACGAGATTCTTGGCAAGAAACTCTTGCCGCCGGAGTGTACAGACTCTTGTTTCAAAAGAACCGCGGTTCTCTTGAAAGGAAAGAACACAGTGACGTCATCGCGTACGACGAGCATGCACTCGTCACGTTCGATGCCGCCGCCGCCATCTTGCTTCACCCTACCTATGCCGTGGAAGCTACAGCGCATGCGTCAAAGTCATTTTTTTCAGGGTTTCCACGGCGACAGGTAAGTATACACACTCTCAGGTTTCTCGTCGGGAAACAGGCCGACAAGAATCTCGACAAGAAAAAAGAGAGCAGGTTCTCTTTTTTTCTCGTTGAGATTCTGGCCAGATTTCCTGACGACAAACCTGAGTGCCTCGTACACACGAACGGTAATCTCGGCAAGAAGCTGTTTTCTTGATGGTTTTTGCAGAGAAAACCAGTCATGTGTACAAAGCTTAAAAGCCCTTTCACACTGGAGCGTTTTTGCAGCGTTTTCACGGTAAAAATAGTGCTATTAAAATGCTCATGTCCCTATTACATTTCTTCCACCATTTTCCTTTCATGGTAGGGCTGTCCCAATTTTTAGTACAATATAACTACCTAAGTGGCAGTTGTTGTTACACATTGACCACTGGGCCTTAAGATATAGGGTTCAATTAATTTAAATGGATAAGTTATTTCATCTTTATTTCTATTTTGACTTGCACTATATTGTCAGAAGTATTGGGATGCCTGTCTTTACACGCACATAAACTTTAATGGCATCACAGTCTTAGTCCGTAGAATTCAATATTGAGTCGGTCCACCCTTTGCTCACCAGTGTACAAAGCAAGGTCTATAAAGACATGGATGAGCAAGTTTGGGGTGGGGGAAATTGACTGGCCTGCACAGACTCCTGACCTCAACCTGATAGAACACCTTTGGGATGAATAAGAGCGGAGACTACGAGCCAGGTCTTCTCATACAACATCAGGGCCTGACCTCACAAATGCGCTTCTGGAAGGTCAAATATTCCCATTGACGAACTTCTAAACCCTGTGGACAGCCTTCCCAGAAGAGTTGAAGCTGTTATAGCTGCAAAGGGTGGGCCAACTGAACCCTACGAACTAAGACTGGGATGCCATTAAAGTTCATGTGCATGTAAAGGCAGAAGTCCCTATACTTTTGACACAGTGTATAATCCATGACAGATTTTCGTTACTTGATTCTGTAGGCACACAACCCTTAGTGCCCAGAACAACACCTGGCTTTTGGATCACCTCATTTACACTGAAAATTTTCTTGTGCCAGGGTGTCTGTACAAAAAAAGTTACTGTATTTTCCAGCGTATAAGATGAACTTTTACACCGGAATTACACAGCCAAAAACTGGGGGTCATCTTATACGCTGGGTGAAGCAGCTGCCCAATGGATATCAGCCCGCCAGGTGCTCTGTAAAGCTGTATGTATATGCCCAGCTCAGCCAATCCTGGCGGGCGGTGCACTCTGTTGATGACTAGAGCCTGCTAAGCCTGCTCGAATTGGAGTAAAGCAGACTCTGTAATCATCAACAGAGTGCATCGCCCACCAGGATTGGCTGTGCGGCGCATATACTGAATTACATACAGCTTTACAGAGCACCCGGCGGGCTGCGGCCTCTTCGTTTTTACTGCACAAGGGGGTCTCACAAGGGGGTCGTCTTATACTGTGAGTAGAGCAAAAAAAACACCATTGTAAACTGAATATTAGGGGGTCGTCTTATGTGCGATTCACTTCACCTGATTTGCTCATTGTACACACCCAAAACTACTACTTTTTTTTATTATGGAATTGTTGTCATATATGATCATGTAAAAGTTTCTTTTTACAATTCTAGACTTCTATTTTTAACTATATTTTTACTTCATCTTTTATTCCTATACATCGATAGATTGATATTTTATGTGTTTATGAATTTTTTAGATGAATTTTCTTATTGTTCTTTGCATTTAATATTCACATGCATATGTGACCATTATTACATCTAACTGACTTACAATTGGTTATTTGGTGCCATTCCTTATTTAAACGCTAGATGTCCCCACTTTTTTGCGTTGCGGTTTTGTATCATGTCCACCGTGTGCCTCTATTGGAGGCTTTATAACCACGTGAGTTTTCGTCCTTTGTCGGTGAAACGCATATTTTCTTCATTGCGCTTCATAGTCTGAACGCCAGTCGCGTCACGTTACTTACGTTGGTGCTTAGCGTAATTTCGTTCCGCTTCTTGTCTTTGTGCGTGCTTTTCCGCACATTGTGCGTCCCATTCCCCTTCAAGCCTCGTTTTCAGATCGAGGCTTGAAGCGCACGCTAGTGACTCCATCTTGTTCCAACCCGGAAGTGGAGACTCATTTAGATGCGGCGTGACCTGTCCCCATACGGATTACGGAATTAAGGTAGGGGACATCTACTGTTATATATTTGGCTCATGTTGGCAGAAGGTCAGTGCCCCAAGACGATGTTCTATTGAACGAAACGCGTCGGGAGAAGACACTGACCTTTTCTGCCTTTTATTGTACAAGCGCTTTTATTACCTCCGGTCACACGTGAGTGTAAATTTTTTATTCCCTTTAAAATAAACTTCAACCATACGCAGTATCACGCTATGTGTGTTTTAATTTCCCTTTGGTCAATCATCGATTCTCGTGTCTGAGACTTCTATATGGTTATCGGCTAATCAACAACATCCAGGAGGAAGGACTATTGGATCCTACATCCCTTTCCCCCAGCAGACGACATCAGGTTCTCAGTAACCTACAAGCCTGTATGACTTGATAGGTGTACACCTATTCAAGTCTCAACATCTGGTAAGCAGACATCTTTACCCATCTTCATGGTTTAAGGAACTTATACTTTGTTGTCCCTCATCTGCTTCAGAGATCTGGTTCTACTGTGGACTTTGGCCTATCTGCTATTTGCAATTGTCCTATCATATGGACTCTGTTTTATACTTTCATCAGCGCCACACTTTTATTTTTTCTATGTTCTATTTGTGACAAAAAGTGATCTATTTTTTGTTGTGTTGGCTGCTTAGTTTAGGATTATTTTGGCAGCGCATTACCGTATAGACGCTTTTTGTGTCTATATTTTCTCTTGTCACACCCAAAACTACAACTATGACTTTTATAGGTAAAGTCAGGATTTGCCTATCATTTCAGCTGCCTATATGTCAGGATCTACTGATCATTATGATAAGCATTTTTCTTATATGATTTATTGTAAGTTTACTTTGAATTGTCTATATTTTTGACAAATTTTCTTTAAGGGCATTGTTTGCATCTCAAGTTCTGATGTCCCGTTTCAAGCACTTCCGAGATGTAATGTTTATGAAAGCACATACAGGCTGACACCCATAGGGGTGCACCTGGGCACACCCCAATCACCCTGTGTGGTACCAATTCCCCCTGCTTGCTGATGCTCCCTGTCTTTCCTCTGCAGTGGTGCCAGCTTCCCTCCTCTCCCTCTGGCTGCTGAGGGGGTTGTTCCAGGATTGAGAGTGAGGGAAGGGGCCGGTAAATGTTTAATTTTCCGGTCCCTTCTTTTTATGAATGAACACAGTGAGTGATCGCTCCTGTGTTCATTCCTAACTGAAGCATAATAAACTATGCTGCTTTTGATTCCTTCACTGTCCAGTGCATCTGAGAATGCAGAGAACGTGATTGGGGAAGCTCTGTCCTACGTCCCTTAAGCCTCGTACACACGACCGAGGAACTCGACGGGCGAAACACATTGTTTTCCTCGTCGAGTTCCTTGTTAGGCTGTCGAGGAACTTGACAAGGCAAGTTTCTCCATTCCCATCGAGGAAAAAGAAGACATGCTCTCTTTTTCCTCTACGGGATCCTCGACAGTTTCCTCGTTGAAAAATGTACACACGGCCGGTTTCCTCGGCAAAAAAAAAGTCCCAGCAAGTTTATTGCTGGTTTTTGAAACTCGGTCGTGTGTATGAGGCTTAACTCTTTCTCAAAAATGAGACCTCATGGGTCTGTTTAGACCCTTGATATTTCACCAAGGCCCACCTAAGGGGCTCCTAAAAAAATTGTAAAAAAATAATAAAAAATACTATTGTAAAAAATAATAACAAACAAAAAACTACTGACACTGTCTACTGCCCTTCTGACACCAATCTCTGTTCTACTGACACCATCCATTTCCGATATACATGCATTTGTGCTCTTGGGCGCACACCAATGCTGGCACCTTAATGACATGTCATTTAAAGCCAAAGTTTCTCAGACTTGTCTAGCATTTCCTCATATTTTGTAATGGATTGTTGAACAGGATCCTACCCTTCTCCAAGCAGAAAAACACAACTAAGCCATCTAGTTTACTGTTTATCTGCTTATGAAAGCATAACACCTGCGGATAAACTAATCCCTTTCCTTATATTAGTCCAGCTAGGGATAAACTGATCCTGCAAATTGTTTACTCCCAGCTTATGCTATGTCAGGTGCTATAGAGATATTACAAGAAAAACCTTTTTAATCTTTCAGACACACAAAGTAATTATGCTATTGAATATGTAATACTCAAAGCTCTTGCATGATTCAATTCATTTACATAAATAACTCAATCAAAATGTATTCTGTAGGACAGGAGAACGATGAGTGTGTGCAAATGGTAAAAGTTCAAAGGGACTTTTTATTGAGGAAATGCGTGTCTTGCTAATGTTTGAAAAAAAAAACTGCCATAGTTACAGTGGGGATCGAAAGTTTGGGCACCCCAGGTAAAAATTTGTATTAATGTGCATTACGAAGCAAAGGAAAGATGGAAAAATCTCCGAAAGGCATCAAATTACAGATCAGACATTCTTATAATATGTCAAAAAAAGTTAGATTTTATTTCCATCATTTACACTTTCAAAATTACAGAAATAAAAAAAATGGCGTCTGCAAAAGTTTGGGCACCCTGCAGAGTTAATATCTTGTACTGCCCCCTTTGGCAAGTATCACAGCTTGTAAACGCTTTATGTAGCCAGCCAAGAGTCTTTCAATTCTTGTTTGAGGTATCTTGGACCATTCTTCCAGTTCTTTGAGATTTCTGGGCTGTCTGTCACGCACTGCTCTTTTAAGGTCTATCCATAGATTTTCAATTATGTTGAGGTAAGGAGATTGTGAATGCCATGGCAAAACCTTCAGTTTACGCCTCTTGATGTAATCCCCCGTGGATTTTGAGGTGTGTTTAGGATCATTATCCATTTGTAGAAGCCACCCCCTCTTTAGCTTTTTCACAGATGGCATCAAGTTACCATCCAAAATTTGCTGAAATTTTATTGAATCCATTTTTCCTTCTACTCGTGAAATGTTCCCTGTGCCACTGGCTGCAATACAACCCCAAAGCATGATTGATCCACCCCCATGCTTAACAGTTGGACAGAGGTTCTTTTCATAAAATTCTGTGCCCTTTCTTCTCCAAACGTACCTTTGCTCATTCCGGCCAAAAAGTTATATTTTAACCTCATCGATCCACAGAACTTGTTTCCAAAATGCATCAGGCTTGTCTATGTGTTCATTTGCAAAGTTTAAACGCTGATTTTTGTGGTGAGGACGTAGAAGAGGTTTTCTTCTGATGACTCTTCCATGAAGACCATATTTGTACAAGTATCTCTATATAGGGGAATAGTGTACCACAACTCCAGTGTCTGCCAGATCTTTCTGGAGGGATTGTGCAGTCAAACGTGGGTTTTGAATTGCTTTTCTCACAATACTGCGAGCTGTTCTGTCTGATATTTTTCTTGGTCTTCCAGATCTTGCTTTAACTTCCACTGTTCCTGATGACTGCCATTTCTTAATTACATTTCGAACAGAGGATATTGACATCTGAAAACGCTTTGCTATCTTCTTATAGCCTTCTCCAGCTTTCTGAGCGTCAACTATTTTCAGTTTCAGTTTTCTAGACAACTGCTTAAAAGAAGTAAGAAGAAGAAAGAAGTGTAAATGATGGAAATAAAATCTAACTTTTTTTGACATATTATAAGAATGTCTAATCTGTAATTTGATGCCTTTTGGAGATTTTTCCATCTTTTCTTGGCTTCGTTATGCACATTAATACAAATTTTTACCTGGGGTGCCCAAACTTTCGATCCCCACTGTATCCATTGGCTTCACTACTTTTCACGTGAGTGATACAGATATAGAATGCAAGTCAGGAGGTTTGACTATACTATTTGGATTCAAGCTGGCCATAGCTTCTTTTTTTTTTTTCGATAATTGATAAAAATACCTTAAAAGATAATGTGGACTTTTTAGCTGCTCAAGGATTACAGACTAAGGGCCAGATCCACAAAAGGAATACGACAGCGTATCTACTGATACGCCGTCGTATCCCTGTTTCTATCTTTGGAACTGATCCACAGAATCAGTTTCCAATAGATAGGCAGAAGATCCGACATGTGTAAGGGACTTACACTGTCGGATCTTAGGATGCAGTACCTCGGCCGCCGCTGGGGGCATTTCTCGTCGAAATGCCGCTTCGGGTATGCAAATTAGCACTTACGGAGATCCACTTTTACGCTTTGTTTTTTCTCCGTAAGTATTAGTTTGCAAACGCAAAATTAGGGCTGCTTTTACAAGGCCTAAACTGTTTAGTCCTTGTAAAAGTAGACCCTTCTATCCCGCGTCGCCGTCTTTTTTTTTCGAATTTATTTTTTTCCCGCCGCAACTCGTATTTTTTTTTAAGCCCGTCGCGATTCTCAAAACCCGGCGCAACGTAAAACCGCGCAAAGCACATCGGGCAAATGACGTCGTGAGCATGCGCAGTACGTCCGGCGCGGGAGCGCGCCTAATTTAAATAGGACTCGCCCCATTTGAATAGGAACGCCTTGCGCCGGCCAGATTTAAGTTACACAGCCGAAAATTTCTAGGTAAGTGCTTTGTGGATCGGGCACTTAGGTAGAAATTTTGCGGCGGTGTAACTTAAATGGGAATATTTAAGTTACGGCGGCTGGCTGTGGATCTGGCCCTAAGTATTTAAAAGTATATGCACATTTTTATTAACAAGCCATGTATAAAAAACATATATGACACAAAACTTTTAAATAGAATATTGCATATATTGCATATATGAGGATCCCCATGTCAAAATTACACTGTTATCTTTAGATCACATAGACCATTCTATTACTATCTAATATACTATATGTAATACTATAATGATTAATTTACAAACATTGCATGAATTTTATAGTATACATATAATTTGTATGTTTTATATGACTAAACAGATATTGTACTCTCCTATGTCTTTCTGAGGAAATGGGTCAAGGCTCATGTGACCTTGTTTATACATCTAAAATGATGGGCAGACAAAGTAAATTGTCTAGTGCGGTCTAACACTGTCACAGCGTAATATTGACATGGGGATCCCAATATAAGTAGGGAATTGTAAAAATATTGTGGTATTCCTTTTACAGGTTTTAGTCTCAAAAATGTTCTTTATACATTGCCTATTAATAAAAAAATTGCATATTTTTTATCTACTTAGTCTGAAAGTCTATACTATCCTTTAAGATACAGTATTTTCAGTGTAACGGGAGGGCTGGTGGAACCCAGAATCCCTTGGAAAGTATGGGATACCCTTGTTTCAGCTCCCCATGCACCTCTTATGTCTAAGTTACCCTGTGTGTATTAGTGGCATAGGGTGAGCAAGAAAATAATGGAAATTAAGAATGTGATTGGATTACTTCAAATGGGACAGTAATATTCATTAACAATATCTCACAAAAAATATGAAGATTTTATCCCCTGTACACTGTGAGGGCTATGACCAGGAAGTATAACTCCTAATATGAGCATTCCAGGAAGTTCAATGTAAGAGTCATTAGATCCCCATTGTTGGTTGTTTTAACTCTGCTATTGTGTGAAGGAGTTCTGTGTTGATTTGTGATAATGTTGATTGTTTCTTCTGAGCTACAAGACGGCAAAGGTCATGTCTCTGAGTCATCTAGGCTGTCAAAAGGGATTAGTTAATGAGCTCATGTTAATTGGGTTTCTGGTCACAGGTGTATTTCCAGAGTAATATGAGCAGGAGGTATGCACCTCCTCATTTGACTGTGTATAAAACTTGTATTGCTTTCAATAAAGATTCATTCCTGCTTGACCCTCAAGACAGAGCTTTGTCTCATATTTGGGGGAGAATTATTCGTATGGGTTTCTTGTTCGGCTGGTTGGAGTGTTCGGTAGCTGCCTTTGTGTTCGGGAATGGAATGTCCTAAACGAGTTTAACCCCTTTAATACTCGGGGTGTCATTACATTCAACCAGCAAGCCGAAAGAAAAAAGTGACAGATTCCTCCATCCATGCAAAAAAGCTGGATGAAGGAATCCCTCCCATGGGACATTGTATTCTGACGGTGCTACCCACAGCTAGCAGAATACACTGATCAAGAAAAGTTAGAGCCTCTGATCAAGAAACAATTTCCAACATGTTCCTTCAATAGAAGAAGCCAAATGATCGACTTCTGTTGACTGTGAATGTCCACAAGACTGGTCAAAAAACACACAGAATTTCCAATTTCAACTTACCAACCAACCAAATTCACAGGGGTTTAGTTGCACGCATTTGCAAATACATACGTAAGCTGCAGGCCCTGTCAAGGCTCCCTGTGTACTGCAGTCCTAACTCTAAAATTTAGAAAGTCTCCTCAGTGGAAGCACATGTATGCTGATGGATAGATGAAGGGCAGATGACTGGAGAGAGCCCAACCCTCCTTGAAGGAGCAGGAACACAAGACTGGGCACATTTTGATGAGTGCATGGCCAGCTTTATTAGTAGTGATGAAGAAGTAAGTATGCCCTCATTTGAGCTGGCTGCTTTAGCTAAAATGCATTTTTTAGTTTTGGTTAGTTTGGAACAAGGTTTTAACCTTTATAGGGTTATAGTGCTTTATTTGTCACTTTCAGAAAGGTTTTCCTGCATTTTCTGTTTTTATGTCCAAACAGGAAGTGAGAAGATCTCCCCAGTAAAATATCAGACAGAGCATAGCTCACAGCTAATCTGAGGAGCCTCAGTTTCGGAACCAAATCTCACAGTATTTTCTTCTAAGTTGTCCCACTTTTTGATCTGATCTATGGCCCACTAAAAATTGTCCTATTTACCTATGTGTAATACTAATCTAGAGTGGGGAAAGAAAGCATATGCTGATATAAACAATGCTTGTTGCACAATAATTCTTAACCACTTGGTAACCGCCCTATAGCCGAAATACGGCTACAAGGCGGTTCCCTAACTCTAGGAGGGCGTCAATATATATGTCCTCCCAGAGAGTCAGAATTGCGCGCCCGAGCGGGCGCGCACATGCGATCACCGGCGCTCGGCGGGTCCACGGGACCCACAGCTACACGGATCGCGGTAAGGAGCCAATGGAAGCGGCTCCTTACCACGTGATCGCGCCGTCCAATGACGGCGCGATCACTTGTAAACAAACCGGTGTCATGTAATGATGCCGGTTCCTCCCTCTCCTCTCTGTACTGTTCGGTACAGTGTGAGAGGAGAGGGAGGGGGGGGAGCGGGTGGCAGCAGCAGCTGCCGCACTGTGGGCTGGATCTGTGACAATTGCAGTCACAGATCCAGCCATCCCTGCGCAATACTCTGCAATATAAAAATAATAAGCGCTAAAGTATGAGTGCAATACTCTGCAATACCCCACCCCATACTCTGCAATACCCCACCCCATACTCTGCAATACCCCCCCCCATACTCTGCAATACCCACCCCCCCATACTCTGCAATACCCCCCCATACTCTGCAATACCCCCCCCCCATACTCTGCAATACCCCCCCGCCATACTCTGCAATACCCCCCCGCCATACTCTGCAATACCCCCCCGCCATACTCTGCAATACCCCTCCGCCATACTCTGCAATACCCCACCGCCATACTCTGCAATACCCCCCCGCCATACTCTGCAATACCCTCAATACTCCAATACCTTGCAATACGTCGCCTATGGGGATTTTTAAGTAGCAACGTTTGGCGCAATTTCACGAGCGTGTGCAATTTTGAAGGGTGACATGTTGGGTATCTATTTACTCGGCGTAACTTCATCTTTCATATTATGCAAAAACATTGAGCTAACTTTACTGTTTTGTTTTTTTTTAAGCACAAAACTGTTTTTTTTTAAAAACACGCGTTCAAAAAATTGCTGCGAAAATACCGTGCAAGATAAAAAGTTGCAACAACCGCCATTGTATTCTCTAGGGTCTTTGAAAAAAAAGCATATATAATGTTTTGGGTTTCTATGTAATTTTTTAGCAAATAAATGATGATTTTTACATGTAGGAGAGAAATGTCAAAATTGGCCTGGGTGCTCCAGAACGCCTGATGGTGCTCCCTGCATGTTGGGCCTCTCTATGTGGCCACGCTGTGTAAAAGTCGCACACATGTGGTATCGCTATACTCGGGAGGAATAGCATAATGTGTTTTGGGGTGTAATTTGTAGTATGCATATGCTGTGTGTGAGAAATAACCTGCTAATATGACAGAAACTAGATTTTTTTTTTTTTTTACAGAATTTTCAGTCTTTTTTCTTTTATAGCGCAAAAAATAAAAACCGCAGAGGTGATCAAATACCACCAAAAGAAAGCTCTATTTGTGTGAAAAAAAGGACAAAAATTTCAGATGGGTACAATGTTGTATGACTGAGTAATTGTCATTCAAATTGTGAGAGCACTGAAAGCTGAAAATTGGTCTGGTGATTAAGGGGGTTTTCGTGCCCAGTGGTTAAGTGGTTAATGGTCCATGTAGCTGAGGGCTTGGTAGGACTGTGTCTTTTGCACACACACTTTGTCTTAGACATGCCCTGTCCTAATATGAACAGAGTTTTTCAACTTTCCCCACTCTATTTAAAAAAAAAAAAGTTTGTTATTGCTGTCTGTGCACGTAGTGGAGATATTCTTATTTACCAAGGTTAATAAACTAAAGGCAAGTAGGCTTTTCACTTTGCAAGGGAATTTTCCCCAGAGATTAGCGAATGAGGCGAAGCTCTGCTGACTTCCATCATTTAATCATGTGCAACCAAAAATACATATATTTTCTTTACTTTCCTTGCAAATGATTGGATATTCTTTGGAAAGTGAATGTTCACCACATTCACTAACATAAGGGAAAATTATCTTGAAAAGTGTAAATTCCCTTGCAAAGTAAACAACCTATTTGCCTTTAGTAAATCAGTGTTTCAGTGACCACACAGGAAGCGTGGGATAATCCCCTCAATGGTTACAAAGGCAGCAACAACAACCTAAAAGCAGTTGTAACTCTCAGGCCCCGTACACACGACCAGTTTCCTCGGCAGAATTCAGCTTCCGACCGAGTTTCTGGCTGAATTCTGCCGAGGAAACTGGTCGTGTGTACAGTTTCGGCCGAGGAAGCCGACGAGGAGCTCGACGAGGAAATAGAGAACATGTTCTCTATTTCCTCGTTGTTCTATGGGAGCTCTCGTCCCGCCGAGCTCCTCGGCGGCTTCAGGGCTGAACTGGCCGAGGAACTCGATGTGTTTGGCACGTCGAGTTCCTCGGCCGTGTGTACGAGGCTTCACACTCTATATAAAACATATAGACAATATTTTGACTGGAGTTGAGTTTTAATGCGAAATATGATCGTTTGTTGGGGTTTCATCATTGCTCCTAGCACTGTCCTATCAAATAATCCACTTATCGTAAAGCACTATCTTCAATAAAATGTGGCATTACAATGGTGAATCTCACTAGAATAGCACAATTTAGTATTAATGACATGTAATACACCAAATATTATACTTATAAAAATAGTACAGAAGGAAATGAAAATAATATATACAATGTTCTGTTTGTTCTTTTAGCCTGTCTGATCTTGATGCAAGACAATCCTCTTCTTATATCTGTCATGTGCCAAGTTTAATGAAAGGTTTCCATAGTGCCCAGTGCTTGGAAGCCACTGACTAGTAGTTGGCACAGCGAAGACTCAGGTTCCTGGGGGGTTTGTTTAATATTCATTTCTTTTCTATCATTTAATTTTTGTATGAAAGCCAAAGAAACTAATCAACCGTGTCTTCCAAGACTCTGCCCAAACAATCTGATTAAAGAAGTTATAAACCTTTTTTTTTACTTTGTACCTATAGGTAAGCCTAGAATAAGGCTTACCTATAGGTACTGTAAATATCTCCTAAATGTTCCTGGCCATAGCCTATACTTTTTTTCTCCATAAAGTTTTTATATATGTAGCACTACCCCCGTAGGAGCTACTGGTTTAGATTTAGGTTTTGCACGTTACCTCTAAGTTCGTTGTCTAGGGAAGAAAGTCTGTAGAAATTGCAATGTCCACACAAGATGTAAAATCTTCACCTGTAGGCTTTATTTTTGCTGAATAAAACTTGTGAAGGAAGTAGAGAGTATAGAGAGAAGGGGAAGGTTCAGGTATGCGGTACAGAATGCACAAAATATTCACCACTCACTCCTGAGTGGGTATTGCTCACCTGAATAGACCCCTCTCACATGGCCTAGCAGCCACAATGATGCACGGACAGTATAGGAACAGTCTCTGCCACAGACCGTCTGAGAACACAGAATGGATAGTCAGGAATCCTGTGCCACAGGATTTAAAGTCCCGAACTTCCTGCCTTACAGCAAAAGAGCCTTTAAGCCAATCCGGCGGACTGTAAGACAACTTGCGTGGCGGATCCCTTTTCCTTAACAAGGTCACCAGGCCTATCCCGAGACATCAGCCTGACTTGCTTGTCTCCTCCAGGGCAGATCCTCCCCTGGGTTCCTTTGCTATGAAGCTTCCTCAACTTGGATGGACAGCTTGGGATCCCTTGTAGAACCATAGGCCCCAGCCAGAATAGCTGGGCCTAGTCGACAGGAACACAGCCTCAGACCAACGTGGTCCCGAGACTGAAATCACGCACCCCCACCTCGCGCCAAGAGGGCCACGAGGCGAAGGACCCCGAAAAACGGCGTCTGCCCCTTAAGTACCCCCTCTTAGCATGCACAGCGGGTCACCACTCCCACTGGGCTGCTGCTGAGAGGGGTCACCTAACACACTATGGTCTGGCCGAGTTCCAACATGGGCCTGAAGTGATAACGCCACTTACAGGCAACAAGGGAAAGCTTCTACCAAGCATAACCATAGCCAGAGGCTAATTTAAATAGAATTAACAGAGTCTGAGCCCAACTATTGACTCAGACACCCCTAAATTTACAATAGCGTCCAACTCGCTGGGAGACCAGCGCTACATTTATACAGTGGAACCTTGGATTACGAGCATAATCCGTTCAAGGAGAATGCTCGTAATCCAAAGTACTTGCATATCAAAGCGCCTTTCCGCATTGAAGTCAATGGAAACAAAAATAATTTGTTCCGCATTTACTTCAATGGGATGCAATACCACATGGGGCCAGAGACCGGGGGTGCCGGAGAGCCTCGGAAACGTCCAAAAAGGCCAGAGGACACTTCGGCTAACCTCAGCAAACCTCGAAAAGACTTCCTACCCGAGATTTGCCACGGTCAGCCGTGCTGTCCTCAGGCCTTTCCGTGCATTTCTGAACTGTGTCGATCGCAGTTGGCTCTGGCGCCCCCCACCTCAGGCCAAAAGCGGTACTGCACACCACTTTGGCCTGAATCATGCTCGCAACACTCGCAAACCGAGTCACGATTTTTTCAAATACAGTGCTCGTATTGCAAAAATGCTCGTTACTCGCAATTCAAGGTTCTACTGTACTTTTTTAATAGTTCAAAGACCTTCACTCTGATTAATAAGTCTGTGGGAACAACATGATAAAAAATGTGTTTGGGTACAGTGTAGCATGACCGCGCAATTGTCATTTAAAAAGTGACAGCACTGAAAGCTGGAAATTGGCCTCAGCAGAAAGGTGTGAAAGGGCATGGTATTGAAAAAGTTAAGAATTGGTAAGCTGCAATATAATAAATGTTTGCTTTTGGATTTAATACCGCTTTAACGACTTAAAGACCGCCAACAGCATATATACTGAGGCAGGGAGTGCTCTATTGTGTGAAACAACGTACCTGTACATCATTTCATGCAACAGATACTGTGGGCGCACGCGGATTGGCCAGAGGGGGAGCCAATCAGCAGGTCCGGCAGACTCGATGTCCGCCGGCCACCACTCCCCAGAGAGCTAGAATGGCGGTCTGGCAATGTAAACAAGGCAGACCACCGTTCTGTCAGAGATGAAGAGTGATCTTGTGTTCCTGCTAAACAGGAATATGGATCACTCTGTTCATGAGAAAATCTATCCCCCACACAGTAAGCAAGCACCTCCTAGGGACACACTTAACCCTTTGATCGCCCCTGGTGTTAACCCCTTCCCTGCCAGTGTCATTAGTACAGTAAACGTGCATATTTTTAGCACTGATTACTGTAGTAATGTCACTGGTTCCCAAAAAAGTGTCAAAAGTGTCAATTAGGTGTCCAATCTGTCCGCCACAATGTTGCAGTCCCGCTAAACACCGCCATTACTAGTAAAAAAATAGAAATGCCATAAATCTATCTCCTAGTTTGTAGACGCTATAACGTTTGTGCAAACCAATCGATATAGCCTTTTGTGATTTTTTTTTTTACCAAAAATTTGTAACAGAATACATATTGACCTAAATTGATAAAGAAATTTGTTTAATATAATTCCCAAACATTGGAGCGAGAGCAATAATTCTAGCCCTAAAACTCCTCTATAACTCAGAAACATGTAACCAGTAAAAAAATTAAAAGCATCGCCTATGGGGATTTTTAAGTACCGAAGTTTGGCGCCATTCCACACATTCCACAAGTATGTGCAATTTTGAAACATGACATGTTAGGTATCTATTTATTTAGAAGAGAAACACTTCTGAAACCCAAAGTCAAAAACATAAATGACAATAGAAGCTTTGAGTGGTCATTTATTACCACTTTCTCATCCCATCATTGGTGGGTGAATAAAACTATGAGGAAACACTGGAATGTCCTTAAAGGGGGTGGGGTATTGGGATCACTCCTACCTGCCAAGCCTAATATTGCTATAGGAGAACATCTACCTTGAAAAATAAATTAGCACCCAGTTCAATTGATATACCTCCTAGGATTAGCATGTTTGGGAATTTAAAGGGATATTTTTTCCCATGTAAGAAGTGTAAAGTCTGCAAAACCTCTCAAACTATGAGAACGTCTACCTTTAGTTCACATGCTACATCTAGGTCTTATAAAATTAAAGACTTTATTACTTGTGGAACTATAGGAGTGATCTATCTTTTAATTTTCCCTTGCGGGTTACAGTACGTCGGCAGAACAAAAAGAGCTTTAAATGTAAGAATAGGGGAGCATCTAGGGAACATTAAAAGAGGTTTTATTGGACATAGCGTATCAAGACACTTTGGTACACATCACAATAGAGACCCCCCCTGTACTTAAAGTACTGGCCATAGAAAAATACACTCCACATGGGAGGGGAGATAATTTGGTAAGACATATTTCCCGTCGTGAAACTCGATGGATATATGACCTCCATTGTTACAAGCCATTTGGCTTAAATGTGGAGTGGGATATTAATTGTTTTATTGATAATAGGTAATCATCCTAGATTTTCTATACTCCTCCTTCTAGATTTTTAATGTAATGTATTTTTTAATGCTCATTTATTTTCCGGTATGCTTCATTGGCAATTTTTAAATAATTTTAAATGATCTATTTGTATTGTTTGGATCACCTTAGTACATATTTGTTGTCCTTTTTTATATACTGTATTTGTATGTGAGTATGCGGGAGAAATCTTCCTTCCTTACAAGGAGGGTTTTTTTCTCACATATATGTATTAATTTTGCTGAAGGATATATTAGATGTATTCCTGATGGGTCTATTCATCTACTTTGATCCAATTTATCCGGTGACTACTGAAGTGAGATTGGATAATGTCACTTCTGGTGTCCTGGCTGCCTATTAAGTATATAAGTGTGATGTGCTGGCGTGGGAAGTTAGCCTCCGTTCCCAGTTGAAGCCATTTTTGGGGAAACGCGTCGGGTGGTGCATTATTTCCTAACGCCATCACGCTCATAACATTTAGCCTTTAGGTTTGATCCATGGCTGATTTACAGAGGAACTTTTTTTACCGTTATCTTTTATTTATTTTTTATATTATTTTGCTGTGAACACCTGCTGTGGAATTTTATATTTTTGGTTGCTGTGACACTTGATTGTGTTTTTTAAAAATAAACCTCTATTTTTTGGACATACTTCACTATGAAGACTCTATTGTTTTTTTTCCCTACTGAGTTACCATTCTCAGATCCAGTGCCTGGTTAAACCGAGTGGATTTTGCCTGTTTTTCCTGTGTGATCCGGTCTGAAGAACAGCTGAAGGTGTTTTCCTAATTCAGCAAGACGTAAGCATCCCTCTCTGATCGAGGTGGCCTGTTATCGTGGCCGGCAGGCTGATGCACAAGCTCTATAGATCTCTATAACCTGAGATCCTTCCAGTGTGGTAAGCGGCAGTAATATCACACTCTTTTGGCTGAAAATAAGATCAAGGCTTCTTCTAGATATTCCATTGAATATTACAGCGATTATTGGATTAATCCCTAGAAGTTTCATATTGCTAGCAATTTTCTCATCTTCATGTTTGGGACTTTGTTTTTGTTTTCTCACACAGTGGTTATTTAACACACAGTTACTTTGGTAACATTTGTTTTCACTCACTGGTTTATTTGTGCATTTTTTTATGCACAATCATTATTGAGTCAGCTAATTTCACTTACTGTAAGAATTTAATGAATTTTTTGGTTGTGCGCTTGTTCATAATTTATCTATTTACTCGTCGTAACTTCATCTTTCGCATTATGCAAAAAATGTTGCTAACTTTACTGTTTTTTTTTTTTAAAGCATGAAAAAAAAACGCGTTTGAAAAATTGCTGCACAAATACTGTGCGAGATAAAAAGTTGCAACGACCCCCATTGTATTCTCTGGGTCTCTGCTAAAAAAAAAAAAAAAACATATATAATGTTTGAGGGTTCTATGTAGTTTACTAGCAAAGAAATTATGATTTTTACATGTAGGAGAGAAATGTCAGAATTGGCCTGGGTGGCAAGTGGTTAACGATAACCGATAAAAATGAGGCACTGTTAGAAAAAAGCCATACATGCTTATTTATAATACACAGGTGTGCAAATGTGAGTATCAACTGTGCAGAATTCAGTTATTTGTTAAGAATATCTCACCACAATATAAGCTACATGGTCCTTTTTAAAATGTTACAAGCTGGTAATGCACAGACTAAATAATAATAGTATACACAAAGAAAAAAATGTCTATGCTATAGTAAATTGAATAGTGAATTTAGTAGATCAGAAATCTGTAATGACCTTTGATCATTTGTTTGTATTTCAGCTACTCAAACAAGCATCGCTGGCAGGGATCTCTGTGACAGAATGTCAAATGGAAATGTGTGTGCAGGTGTATGGGAAAGAAGCCACTGACCTAGACTTCAACGTGCTTAAATGTGACCTTTGCTTTAGTTTTATATTTTTCAGTCATTCCTTTTTTCTTTTTTTCTTTTTTTGTAATATTATCCTCAATTTACTGACCAAACTAGATAAATACACCACAAAAACAGGTTGAAAACCAAATACAACTACTGTAAATTGCTGCATAGGTTAACATTCTTTGCACCCCACTGGCTTTACTAGAATCTTTATTGCACATAGAACAGGAATTCTGAATGTTTTTTCATTTAAGTCCCACAGATGAAGCCTAAGCCAACATGACCCATATTTCATAAGGGACAAAATACTGTGTTCCTGAACTGCTCGCTATGGATTCTTGCAAAGTGTATAATCGCCGGGTGATTTAGGTAAAACAATAAAGAGAAGCTCAGGAGCGGAGTTTGCTGTATTGTACGGAGTAAGTGATGCAAGATGACCTGTGAGCCTCACACCTCATTGTTAAAATCTAAGATCTAAGCAAATTCAAGTTTTTATTTTAATTGTTACACACACTTTAATTTGTAAATGAGAGATCAGCTGTATGGATTAAATATTAAAAAAAAGATGTCACTAAAGATATTCACCTCTCAATATAGTACCGGTAAATGATACAAACACAATTAAAAAACAATAATAAAAATACATTTACCTAAAATAGAAATAAAGGCAAAACATTTTTTTTTTACATTTTGATAGAGTAAAGGAGGGTTATAACCCCTGTCCCATTGGAGAGATTTAGCTTCTACATGAATATTCAATATCTGGTTATTCGTGATTGTACACAGATCATTTTTAGCTGGTCTATACCACTTGGAATTAATCTATGAGTGTATGGTTTATAAACATATTGGGTATATATTGCTGAATATTTGACAGCATGGCACCATTTTGTTTAACTTGAGCTCTAATGCCTTGTACACACGACCGGTTTTCACAACGAGAAAACTGCCATTTTATATATTGGTCGTGAAAACCGGTCGTGTGTATGCTCCTTAGCAGTTTTCTCGACCAAAAAACTGCACGCCAAATTTTTTAAACAAGTTCTCTTTTTTCTCGTCATGTTTCCCGTCAGTTTTTTATTCGTTGTGAAAAAAGTTGTGTGTATGCTTTTCCGAGGGGGGAAAAACGTGCATGCTCAGAATCAAGTATGGTGCCCAAAGGGTGGCTCCATTTGAAAGGAACTTCCCCTTTATAGTCCCGTCGTACGTGTTGTACGTCACCGCGCTTTGGTCCGACTTTTTTTGCATGAACGTGTGTATGCAAGTCAGGCTGGAGAGGAATCACGTCGGGAAAAACTTAGGCCCCGTACACACGTCCGAGGAACTCGACGGGCCATACACATCGTTTTGTCCGTCGAGTTCCTTGTGAAGCCGCCGAGGACCTCGGCGAGCTGAAATTTCCCATTGAACAATGAGGAAATAGAGAACATGTTCTCTATTTCCTCGCCGAGGTCCTCGTCGGCTTCCTCGGCCGAAAGTGTACACACGGCCGGGTTTCTCGGCAGAATTCAGCTCCGACCGAGTTTCTGGCTGAATTCTGCCGAGAAACTCGGTCGTGTGTACGGGGCCTTAGTTTTTTTTCCTGCTGAGAAAAATGGTTGTGTGTATGAGGCACAAGTCTGGGTTTGCGGAATGCTTGGATTTAGTTTAAAATATGGGACAGTCCGGGACAAAATCCGTGACAAAAATTGACAACTGATCAGCCTCCTCTCTGGATTTAGTACAATCCAATCTAATAACTTGATATGAAGATTAGTCTTGCATTACATCCTCACTCTTCAACCTGTAGCAATGGGAAGTGGTATCCTCATTTCATAGACAACTAACTGGCTTCATCAATTCAACAAGGTGGTGTTTCAATATCATACCAGTTCAAATTTGCCACTTTCTCCGACACCTTCTGGACAGTGCTGAATTTACCATTAGGCACAGTGGGCAGTGCCTATAGGCAGCAGAAATAAAGGAGGCTTTGCTCTGTATAGCAATCAGCAGAAATATTTATTTCCCCATCAACAGTAGAAATGCAGCCATCTTACATGTACTTTATATTACTTTTTTTTTACAATATTCTGAAACAAATGCTCTGTCTAAAAGAGGCTGTGCACCTACAGGTTCCAGGAATATAAATAACAAACAAATAAATATTACAAATAGAAACTGTGCCATTCACAAGTATGCTGTGAGCTCACTTGGACAATAAAGCTGACCATACAGAAAGCGAATTGCAGGTCGTTCCCCACCCCACCCCTCAACATTCTTTGCTTGAGAAATCAAAGTAGCTGTGTTGAAATTTGACACCCGTACAGCACCTGCATCCAATCAGATGCAGGGACTATTCAGATATTTTGACAGCTAGCAAGGTCAGCTTGATAGTCCTAACTGCTACTGCTGCCACTGAGTGTGCCACCAGGTACTGCACTTAAAGGATGATGCAGCACTGCAGCAGAGACAAGTAGAGGGAAGGGGGAGTTAAGGATTGGAGTGCAAAGGTGAGCAGGGGTGGGCTGTGGTGCAAAGAGTGGGTCTTCAGATGTAAGGAAGTGGGTTACTGTTTGGGTATAAAGGTGGAAAGAGTACAATCTATAGCCTCTTACACACGGTACAATTGTTGACCAACCGAGCGTCTGATTTTTGTCAAAAGCGTGTGTGCCAGTGTAGTGCCTGGTTACTTTTTTAGAACCGGTGCTATTGAAATTTAGAGTCGGTCAGAGAGTTAAGTGACTCTGACCATTGTTAATTTGTTCAAATTTGGAGCTTCTGTCCCAGCTTGGCAGTTCCACCCCAGGTCAGCAGGTGGCAGCAGTGGAGTCAAGGGATGGATACTTTTCCCCAGCAGCCTATCAGGAGGAGGCTTCCTCGCTGTGCATACTGGGGAGGGGTATTTATGGGGAGACGCCATGTTCCTGGGTCTTCTCCTGTGGTGCCCACCTTCAGGGACGCCGTTCCACGGCGCCCCGGCAAATGGTCTTCCGGGCCGGGGGGCACGTGTTACGCAGAGATCCTGGCTTTGGGACCATGTTGGCCCGAAGCATTTGATCTGCCGCTTGGGACTCAGTAATCGACTGAGTCCCCACCTAAAGAGGTCCTGGGCTGTCTGTCCTGTTGGAGGAAGCTGTTCGGTGGAGAGTTTGCCTGAGGAGTGCCAAGAGAGGCTGGTGTTCCAATAGGGGCCTGACCATCCATCGGGGACCAGGGGAACCGGACACTGAAAGGCTGGATGTTGGTTGCCTATCAGTCGGTAACCTAATCTAAACTACCTGAAGGAGATCCAGGTGTTGAGTCCAGTCAAGAGGATTTCGGACCACTATTTTGTGCAACCATTGGGAGGGTCTGTGGCAGAGACTTGACCCCAAGTTAGAGGGTCATTCTAACTGCCAGGCTTGTGAGAGAGGCCTGTCCAGGTGCGCTATACCCATTCCGGCTGGAGTGGCGACGTAAAAGTTTGTCGTTGGAAGCAGGACTGTTTCCTTTTACCTACACCTAAATCTGTATTCTCCATCTCTGCTATTCTTCTATTCTTCACCAAGTTCAACTGTTTTACCTTGTTGGGTAAATAAAAGCACAAGAAAAAGACACCTGCTGTGTGGACATTGCATTACTACGGTTCTCATCAACTACTCTAGACGGCGGAGTCACAGAGGTAACATGCCACCCAAAACAAACCAGCAGCTCCTTCGGGGGTAGTGCTACACCTGGATCTTGTCTTGCATACTAACGTTACACAATTGTCGTGCCATAAACACAAACGTAGTGACATACTACGAGAAATTTCAGCTCTTAAGCACCACCCTTTAGGCCCCTTCAGCTATTTTCATGTTTGGTGAGCACTGATTCCGAGCATGCGTGTTTGTACTTTCGACTATTGTGTGGCGGATTTGTCTACTGACCATACGGAAATCAGACGTGGAGCCGTTGTCCGCCGAAAATGTACTAGCCTGTCATCCAACATTTGTTGGCCGAAAATTGGACAACAATTGTCAAAAGGAGCGTATTAACGGTAAGAATTTAGACAACAGTCTGTCAACAATCATACTTGTGTCTCTACAACAATTTAGCCAGTTCTCCCTAATGAAAAAAATGCTGCTGGTAAATTTTACACTGCTGTATCCCCTGCAGTCTCAGTAAAACATCTGACTGTTCTTTGTGTCTCTAGTACATTTTGGTCAATGTACCCTCATTATAAATATTCCCGCTGCTGGCTAATTTTACACTTTTGTATCATTTGCAGATCGCTAGGTGTTGATTTACTGAAAATACAGAGTGCAACATCAGCTTCCAGGTTTTTGTTTTTTGTCAAAGCTTACATGAATGAATAAACTGAAGTTAGAAACGGATTGGCTACCATGTAGAGCTGCACCCGATTTTTCACTCTCCAGTTTTAGTAAATCAACCCCTTAATTTTTGTACTAAAACATCTGCCTTTATTCTGTGTCTTTTTAGTACATTCCAACAAATTCTCCTCCCCAGGGTCTATTAATTCCAAATAAGAGTTTGATAGAAATTGTATGGTAGCAGGACAGTTTTATATCAGCAAAGACAAAAACAGCTTCAACATTGTACTGGTTAATTTCTAGCCCCTGGATCACCAGAAAAAGCACACCTATTACTGCACGTAAATCATATACCCCTCCTAAAACTACTTTTTTTTAAGATAAATGAAGAAGATTGATCTGTTGTTGTATGTAAGCCAAGCTAATTGTAAAAGAAAGAAAATTCAATTCCGCAGCCATATATGCACTGCCAGAGTACGCTGTCACTAAGGTTGTCTTTGAAATCATACTATTATCTAAAACCATGTACTGTACAACTTTAAGGTGTCCCTAAAGCCTGCAAGTGCTGTCTGGTGTATTCGGGCGGGGGAAGGGGGGGGCGGCAGTCCCCTGTCAGAAATGTGTATCTGATTGCACTAATGCTGTTTTTTTCCTCATCAGTCTGTTACACAGGTCATAAATATGGTGCAATCCCATTCTGCAGAGCGCAGTTTACAATGATTAAGTGCAAAACTTCATCAAAATGTTAATAAAGTGCTGTACTATGTTCAAAAAGAAAATGTTTTGATCACTTTGCAGCCCTCCTATTTATCAGATGCATGTTTCAGACTCAATTTTGTAGACTATTCTATAGCCCTGGGTTCCCCATATGCTCTTAAGGTTTATGAAACAGGCTGGAGACAATTACACGCCCAAATCTACAAGAGCCTCAATCAACCTCTTTGAATGGTGAAACCATGTCAGAGACATTGCATTAGTCAATAAATCCCTTAAGGTGTCAAAGGCACCATACCTTGATGGGGATACAGCTCTGTACTTTAGGAAAGTTGCCCTCTTCTTGACTCCCTGCCTTAAGAATCTAAACAAAATTATCATAAATTCAGATCGCAGACAGGTTTTACAGGCACATAATAAAATGTCCCCTGTGCTTCCTGGCAGCTTGCTACCCATATTTTTCCTTAATATTGATTATAAAAGGACTTACCTGTAAAATCCATATCTTGCCGTACAATACAGGACACAGACATGACACATACCTCCAAACTGTCCCTAATTTCGAGGGGCTGTCCCTGATTTGGAGCAATGTCCATCTGTCCCTCATTCCTCCTCATGTGTCCCTCATTTTAGTCTGATCTGTATAGATGTATATAAAATGCACTTTTTATCTATCAAAAACTGTTTTCCAGCCCTGAACCTTTCATCTGATTTGTAAATTGCCGCATTTGTAAATTCCAAAAGCCAATATAAAGAAATAATAGTGGTAAAATAAAGCACTTGTGGGTTTAACCAATCTTGTTTTTTCATACAATTCTCCTTTAAGGGGGTGTGGCAAGGGGTGTGTCCTATACCTGCATATTTTTGCTGATAGGTGTCCCTCATTCCCATCTCAAATAGTTGGGAGGTATGGATGACATTCATAGACCCTAGGTTATAAGCTGGTACCTTCAGGGGATTAGAAACTGGCAAAGCTTTAAAGGGGATGGCCTGTCCTACAGATGACTCCTCAGTTTAGTAGCATGTAATGCAGAATAGGGAAAAGCTGTTCTGGCATTGGGATCAACAATTAAACTTGTGCCCATCCAGCACCCTGTTTGGTGGGAGCAATGACTAGGAAGGTTGGACAAAAGCTATGCAAACAGAACTGTGCCAACAGGCCCAACGAGAACAAGGGTTAATAGACCCAACTTCAGAGGGCTGTTGCAAGAACCTTGCAGCCAAAAGCTACATCCATAGAAGATTGGATAAGACTTGGTAGAAATTTGAAAAGGTATAAAGAATATCAGATGGTAGCCCTACAGAGCTGATTAGCAGAGGCTTCATGCCAGAATGCCTAGGAAGAACCAACAGGTCTGGAGGAGTAAGCACTTAGAAATGCAGGAGGAATCTTGCCTTTTAGAACGTAAGGGCTTGAGATGATTTGTGTTTTTCATCTATCGATGGAAGACTTAGAAGCAGAATGTCCCTTAGGAGATCCTAGTGATATGACCAAAGGATAATCTGTCTTCCTAATAGAAACTGTTGTTTTGAGGTAGACTTTGATGTTGAGTTGCTCCAGAGCTTAGTAACTTTGGTAAAGCTTCACTTTGCAAAGAATTCTCAATCACATGCATGGAAAATAAAAACAGCAATTTTGCTTGTACATGAATGGATGATAGAAATTAGAAGAGCTTCCCCTCATTTCAGAGCGTCCCCTCAGTTCTAGAGAAAATGCACTTGTAGTGCACAGTATATTTGCCTTTCATAAATCAACCTCACTGTCTGTATTGCAGTGGAATACCGACACCAACTTAGGAAAAAAGGAGGATCTTGGGTGACTACTTGTTCGAGTGAAAAATGCTGAACGGATCTTTAAAAGGCAGTACTGCCAGCTCCGAGACACATCTGATGGACATGAGAGCCATCAAGGCTACTTTGCAGGAGAGGTCATCCATGGGCACTTCCCTAATGGGTTCACAGGGTGGTTTCTGCAGGTCAGAGAGGAACATAAGGTTCTAAGCAAGCACATGGTAATGTAAGGGAGGAAAGATCCAAGAGACACCTTAAAAAACTGAAAGACAAAGCTTACTGTCCCACCTCACTTAGACTTTCAGCATAGGGAAAACACAGTGGCTCGGATAGGTAACTTTTCACTTTCAAAGACAAATTATTATACAAAAAATCCTGCATACAACTTTGCAAAGTGCACAGTCGTTTTGCCTTTAGTAAATCAACCCCAGTGTAATTGAACTGGGCACTTGTTTAGCCTGTCATATAGGAGACTTTAGTTGTAATTTAAACTGCTTGCACACACCATAATATTAATACTATTATTTTTATTATTATTGTGGTTTCAAATGCAAATTTCTACCAGTGTAAACATATGATATATTTATATTTTGAAACATAAAGTAAATTAAGATTTGTCAGTATGGGAATGTTATATTTCAATTTTGTAATTGAGTCCCCAGGTCCATTTCAAAGTGGCCGGCTGGCATCCAGCATTAAGGGCTTGTACACACTGACTAAATTTCTGACGCTCAACAAACACTCCTCAAACTTTGGGTGGCGTTTTTATGGTAGGGGCGTCAGACAGGCGTCAATGAGCTTTAGAATGGGACGTTTTACAAGCGTTAAAAACGCTCCCTGAATGCCCTATGCTCCGTTTCGTAGAATTTAATGAGCGTTAAAACTGCTCCACAATGGAAAGTGACAGAAATAAACAAATGTTAACGCCCTGTAACCGCACCAAAACCGCACCGAAAAAGCCTGCCAGAGCAATTGCGGAGCGTTACCATAGACTTGAATAGGAGGCGTTGAAATGCTTCAAACGCCTCCTGACTCGGCATGAGGCTTCAATTTTGAAGCAATGCAACGCTAATGCTTAGTGTGAACAGCACAACGTGCTGTCTATTATATCTTGTGCATAGGCATTTGAGGGGCATTTTTAACACCTTGATGCCAATGTGAACTCAGCCTAATGCACAGTAACTGAAATGATCAGCTATTAAGCTTTCAGTGCTACTACAAAACACTCCATATTAAAGCCCCAACTGACTTGAAATCAAACAGGGTAGACTATAAAACCTGCAAGATATTATGTGTGGAACCGACACATTGCTGAAACGAAAAGAAGAAAAAATGCTCTGGGACTAAAAATACATTTATTGAGAAAAAGGCCGGGGACACAAGTGGTTAATGAAGAGTCTCTAAAACCGGACATTCGGGTGTTATTCATGGTAGAGAGTTGAATTCCCTTGAGGAAAGTGTGGACGAGACAGCACTCGCTAAACTTACCCAAACAAAGTGGTTATCGGGGCATCCCCATTCAGTGCCGCTTCATCAGTTCCTAACAGTGCTTCTTATCAGTATCCCACAAGTGCCGCCTCATCCAGGGCCATCTTAATGCAAGGGCACTCCTGGACACTGCCCAGGGCCCCCAGGTACATGGGGGCCCCCACAATAATCTTGCATTACATCAAACTTGCCAAGTGTCCAGGATTTGCTGGGACAGTCATGCTTTTTACTAAACTGTCCCGATATGGTCATGCCCAGTATTGTGCCCTCCTGAGCCCAGTATTGTGCCCTCCTGAGCCCAGTATTGTGCCCTCCTTCAAATGGCTACAGTGTTGCATGACTGCGCAATTGTCATTCAAAGTGCGACAGCGCTGAAAGCTGAAAATCGGCCTGGGCAGGAAGGGGGTGAAAGTGCCTGGTATTGAAGTGGTTAAAACAAGTAAATATGAAATACATTCCTATTTATTTTCAATTGCTAGCAGCATAAGGATTAAAAATTGTCAATGTTGATTGGAAGAGTGAAGTTTCACTTTAAAGAATACAATTATTTACTTTTTTTAAGAGTAAAAAAAAAAAAAAGGAGTCTTTGTGTAAAAAGTTTGCAGAACAAATGTGACACACTTTTACACAGCTCAAAGGAAATTTGTTGTATTCTGTGTTATAGAATAATCTAGTATGATTTTAAACCCCATCTAGTGGCCAAAATTCATTTTAAAACAAATACCGCATTATGGCCACAAGATGGTGCTTACGACCTTTAGTTGTAGTTTAAACTGCTTGCATACATGGGGCCAGATTCACAAAGAGATACGACGGTGTATCTCCTGATACACCATCGTATCTCTGACTTACACTGGTCGTATCAATGCGCCTGATTCATAGAATCAGTTACGCATAGATATGGCTAAGATCCGACAGGTGTAACTGTGTTACACCGTCGGATCTTATTTTCAATTTGAAAATGGCGCGGGGGGGCGTTCCCGCTGATTTACACTGAATAATATGTAAATCAGCGAGATACGCAAATTCACGAACGTACGCGGACCCGACGCAGTTTCTTACGACGTTTCCGTAGCGGTTTTCCCGGCGTATACTTACCCCTGCTTCTATGAGGCGCAGCCAATGTTAAGTATAACCGTCGTTCCCGCGTCGATTTTGAATTTTTTTACGTCGTTTGCGTACGCCGTTTCAGAAACCCGCGCGTCGCAAGTTACGCTCACGTCGAAACCACTGACGTCCTAGTGACGTCAGTGGGAGCAATGCACGCCGGGAAATTTCGCGGACGGCGCATGCTCATTTAAATCGACGCGGGAACGCGCCTGATTTAAATAGTACACTCCCCCTAGCCGCGGAATTTGAATTCCGCCGGGGGATTTGCGAGACGCCGCCGCAAGTTTGGAGGTAAGTGGTTTGTGAATTACCCACTTTGCTCTCAAACTTGCGGGAGCGTATCTTAAATCAGATAGATCACGCGGATCTAAAGATCCGCTGATCTACCTGAATCTGGCCCATTATTATTAAACTGCTTGTACTTATTTTTATTATTATCAGATTTGATTTCAAATCCAAATTTCTCCAGTGGAGACATACGATATATTTATATTTTTAAGCGTAAACTAAATTAAGAATTCTCACCATGGGAATGTTATATTTTGATTTAGTTATTGAGCCCCCAGGTTAATTTTAAAATGGTAGCTTGCATCCAGCACTGCTAGGTTCACACTAGAACACGCAGCGGCTCACAGCAGGGTGTCCGGTGGGTCTCCATTCACTGTTTCAGGTCAGATTTCAGCCTGAATTTTTGGCTGAATTCACACCTAAAAAGGACCAAAAGACGCAGAGGACTCCTGTGCATTTTGCACCAGAGCCGCTGGGGAGAAGTGTGAACCAGCTCCATAGAGTAAATAAAGATTGTGTTCAGGGTGGTGGCACTGCCTAAGTGTAGTGGCTAGTGGTTACTGGTGCAATCAGACCAATTCCTGCCTGCCAATAAAGTGAAGATGGTGTGGAAATCAAGTGTCAGGCACCTCAATGCGGTAGACTCATAAAAGGAGCCTACAGTGATATATGAAGGTGCTCTGTTTATTGGTGAGCAAAAAAATTCTCTTTGATCAGCAGAAAAATTCAAATGGACCCTAATTGGGTTCTAGTGCAATAGTGCAGTGCATAAATGATGGAGAGACTGCAGGTGTCAATCTGGAGCAGCCAATCCCACTGGACGTCCCAGTTGCACCCACTTAAGATGTAATTGGGTGAAGAATTGGTGAAGATATGTATTACTATGTGCAAAAAATATAAAAATGTCAAGGTAAAAAATATATATGTATATATATATATATATATATAAAGGTGTAGTGGAGATGCCCACAAAATAGTTAATGTATTTTCATATAATCCAATCCTAGTGAACAGATATACGTAAATAAATAAAGACCATGAAAAATATATATAATATATAGACCATACAAATAAAAGTATAGCAAGTGGATAGTCTGGTGACCCCACTAGTAATTTGAGATGACACCCACTATGTGAGTGACTAAATAACGGAGAGGTGGATTAACTCCAAAAAGTCCAATTAATGATAGCAGCTGGTGTGATTACAATGTAAGTAACAGTACATCATATGATAATTAAGGCTGATAGGCAATTGTAGACCGACTCAAATATTGTGTCTTGATCACCACCAAAAACATCCGGGTTCCCCCCTGCTGGGTCCCCACTCACCGGATAGTAGTCCCCTTTAGGGGGTGTAGAGCCTTGTAAGATCAGTGGGGTGTGTTATCAGCTTACCAGCTACCTTCAGATGGATAAAGTCCAGCTCCCCTTAGGTGGATAAGGTCCTCTGCGGGTCACGGGAACCACATGTGATGTTGTATGCGGTGAAAAAATATATATATAAAAATAAAAAATCCACATAGAGTAGTAGGTAGGATACTCTCGGCAATTTATTTAAAAAAGAGAGGTTCCTTAACAGTATCCAACAGAATAAAAAACTTGCTAGCAAGCAAGAAAATAAAAATCAAAAAGATGAAGGTTAAAACAATAGCACAGCGTCAGGCGGTCAGATCCTGGGTGGTTGCTGCGGTAAGGCTGCAATGGCGAGTGAGGTGTATGTTGGCTTGCGTTACACCTCAATGCACTCGTTACCCGGATGCTGGCCCTGACGCTGGACGTGTGACGTGTGTTGCGGCTAGGTCACCTGATGCCTTTCGTCCAATGGACTTTTTCAAAGGTTACATAGTTACATAGTTAGTCAGGTTGAAAAAAGACACAAGTCCATCCAGTTCAACCACAAAAAAATAAACAAACAAAATAAAAAACACAGTACAATCCCATACACCCAACTCCATACCCACAGTTGATCCAGAGGAAGGCAGAAAAAAAAAAGCAGAGCATGATCCAATTTGCTACAGCCAGGGAAAATTCCTTCCTGATCCCCCGAAAGGCAATCCAGGCCTTTCTTAAAGCAATCTACTGAGCTGGCCAGAACCACCTCTGGAGGGAGTCTGTTCCACATTTTCACAGCTCTTACTGTGAAAAAACCTTTCCGTATTTGGAGATGAAATCTCTTTTCCTCTAGACATAAAGAGTGCCCCCTTGTCCTCAGTGTTGACCGTAAAGTGAATAACTCAGCACCAAGTTCACTATATGGACCCCTTATATATTTGTACATGTTGATCATATCCCCCCTTAATCTCCTCTTCTCAAGAGTGAATACATTTAGTTCCTCTAATCTTTCCTCATAGCTGAGCTCCTCCATGCCTCTTATCAGTTTGGTTGCCCTTCTCTGCACTTTCTCCAGTTCCCCGTTATCCTTTTTGAGAACTGGGGCCCAAAACTGAACTGCATATTCCAGATGAGGTCTTACTAATGATTTGTACAGGGGCAAAATTATATCTCTGTCTCTGGAGTCCATACCTCTCTTAATACAAGAAAGGACTGTGCTCGCTTTGGAAACTGCAGCTTGGCATTGCATGCCATTATTGAGCTTATGATCAACTAAAACCCCCAGATCCTTCTCCACTACAGATCCCCCCAGTTGTACTCCCCCTAGCATGTATGATGCATGCATATTCTTATTACCTAAGTGCATAACTTTACATTTATCAACATTAAACCTCATCTGCCACTCAGTCGCCCAATTAGACAGAGCATTGAGGTCGGCTTGTAAATTGGCGACATCCGTCAAGGACGTTATTCCACTGCATAGCTTGGTGTCATCTGCAAAGACAGAAATGTTACTTTTGATCTCAGACCCAATATTATTTATAAATATATTGAAAAGTAAGGGTTCCAGCACTGAACCTTGGGGTACACCACTGATAACCTTAGACCATTCAGAGTAAGAATCATTAACCACTACTCTCTGAATTCTGTCTTTCAGACAGTTTTCTATCCATTTACATACTGATATATCCAATCGTGTAGACCTTACCTTACACATGAGCCGTGTGTGCGGAACTGTATCGAACGCTTTTGCAAAACCCAAGTATACCACGTCCACAGCCACGCCTCTGTCCAGGGTTTTACTTACCTCTTCATAAAAGGAAATCAGGTTTGTCTGACAACTTCTGTCTTTCATGAATCCATGCTGTCTGCTGCTTAAATAGTTTTTTTCCAGCAAGAACTCATCCATGTGGTCTTTTATTAAACGTTCCAGTATCTTCCCAACTATAGAAGTTAAACTAACAGGTCTATAGTTACTTGGTAAAGACTTTGTTCCCTTTTTAAATATGGGCACCACATTGGCTCTACCCCAATCTAGTGGTACTATTCCTGTCATTAATGAGTCCCTAAATATTAGATACAGTGGCTTTAAAGTTACAGAGCTCAATTCTTTTAGGATCCGTGGGTGGATGCCATCTGGTCCAGGTGCTTTATCCACCTTTATTCTGTCTAAATATTTCTGGACCATATCACTTTTGAGCCATTGTGGATTTGGGGCTGTGTCACTCCCACCCCCATTAGGGACATGAGCTCCCCCATGCTCCATTGTATACACAGAGCTGAAGAAAGCATTTAATACATTTGCCTTCTCTTTGTCCCCAGTCACCCACTCTAGATTATTTTGTAAGGGGCCTACATGCTCAGACTTCACCTTTTTACTATTAATATATTTAAATAATTTTTGGGGGTTTGTCCTACTATCTTTTGCAATCTGTCGTTCGTTTTGAATTTTTGCATCCTTGATTTCCTTTTTACATATCCTGTTATATTGTTTGTAACATTTAAACGACACTAGCGTTCCTTAATTTTTATATTTTTTAAAGGCGATTTTCTTTTTGTTTATAGCTTTTTTAACTTTGACCGTGAGCCACATAGGTTTTATCTTTAGCCTTTTAAACTTATTGCCCATGGGAATATACTTTGCAGTGAGGTCCCAAACAGTCTTTTTGAAGAATTCCCATTTCTGTTCTGTGTTCATCGGTGCCAATATTCCCTCCCAATCTAAGTCATGGATAGCAGCCCTCATCCTTGGAAAATTTGCTCTCTTGAAATTAAGTGTTTTTATTTTTCCTGTATGTATTTCTTGCTTATAGTTAACATTAAATGAAATAATGTTATGATCACTGCTACCCAGGTGTTCCTTTATCTGAACATTAGTAATAAGCTCTGCATGGTTTGAGATTACCAGGTCCAACAAAGCATCATTCCTAGTTGGGGCCTCAATAAACTGCACCATAAAATTGTCCTGCAATAGGTTTTAAAATGTTTGTCCTTTAACTGTCCCAGAAGTGCCATTGTTCCAGTAAATTTCTGGGTAGTTAAAACCCCCCATTATTATCACCGTCCCAGCCCTTGCAGCCCTTTCCATCTGTGCAAGGAGCTGAGTCTCCACCTCCTCAATTAACATTGGGTGGTCTATAACAAACTCCAAAGATTAACTTTGAACTACGCACATCTGTATGCAGTTCCACCCATAATGCTTCAGCCTCATCACACTCTCCATCAACCAGGTCCTCAGGTGATAGCAGCCTCCCACCTCACACTTCCTTAAGTATTCTAAACGGCAGTCGGGTCCCTCCTATGTGGGAGTGTACATACCTCCCCCATGACTGATACCTGTGGGAAAATATTTAAAAGAAAAACTTTGAAAAAGTCTATTGGACGAAACGCGTCAGAACACCTAGCCGCAACACACGTCACACGTCCAGCGTCAGAGCTGGATCTCTCATAATAATTCATGAGGGACCCTTTGTCTTGCTTGGCCTGTCCTTCCTGGCCCTCTTACATGCATACAACTTTTGTTGTGAGATAAAAATCTAAATGTTTATTGCCTTTACACAACCTTGAAGAAGGAGCTATATATATGTGCTGTAAAACGAATCCAGCCATTTGTCTTCGAAACATGCCGGTCTATGATTAACTCCCATGTATATTGACCCACCTGTCAACATTGGAGTGTGTCTCTATGTATTATAACAATTCTAACTGCATGTTAGTTTTAACAATAATAATTTTTTGTCTTTGTGATATGTCTATTTTTGTACTTTAATAAAAATAAATTTCTATTTTTTATATATTACATGCTTGGCATTCCATATTATTATATTCCAATCTGTACAATCCCAGGGGCACTCCCTTTCTACTTTTTCTAATTTATTCAGGATGTGATTGGTTAATATTGGAATTGCTCTTCTACTGGTTAAGCTTCATTATAGCCAATTTTCATCTGTCTTGAAAACAAAAAATGTATAGTTTGTCAGGGTAGACTATAAAACCTGCAAGATATTATTAGCTGGATTCAGGTAGGTTTACGCCGGCGTATCAGTAGATATGCCGTCGTAACTCTGAATCTACGCCGTCGCAAATTTAAGCGTATTCTGGAAACCAGATACGCTTAAATTAGGCTAAGATACGAGCGGCGTAAGTCTCCTACGCCGTCGTATCTTAGGGTGCATATTTACGCTGGCCGCTAGATGGCGCTTCCGTTGAGTTTGGCGTAGAATATGCAAATGACTAGATACGCCGTTTCACAAACGTACGTGCAACCGTCGCAATTAGTTACGCCGTTTACTTTAGAGATACGCCGGCGTAAAGATAAAGCTGCTCTTTAGGTGGCGCATCCCATGCAAGGTATGGACGTCGGAACAGGCCTATCTTTTTACGTCGCTTGCGTAAGTCGTACGCGATTCAGGCTTGACGTAATTTACGTTCACGTCAAAACGTACTTTCGAGCAATGCACACTGGGATATGTCCACGGACGGCGCATGCCCTGTTCGTTAAAAACGTCAATCACGTCTGTCACCAGTGATTTACATAAAACACGCCCCCCTATTCCACATTTGAGTTCGGCACGCTTAGGCCGGCCCATTTACGATACGCCGCCGTAACTTAGGAGGCAAGTACTTTGTGAATACAGCACTTGCCTCTCTAACTTACGGTGGCGTAGCGTATATGCCATACGCTACGCCTGCCTAACGTTGCGCCCGCCTACCTTAATCCAGCTATATGTGTGGAACTGAGACATTGCTGAAGCAAAAAAGAAAAATGCTCTGGGACAAAAGGAATTTCTGGAGAAAAAGGCTTGGGGACACAAGTGGTTAATGAAGAGTCTCCATAACCGGACATTTGTGTGTTATTCATGGTGGAGAGTTGAATTCCTTTGAGGCAAGGTGGAACGAAACAGCACTTTTTTGGGGACTAGTGACACCAATAAAGTTATCAGTGCTATAAAAATGCACTGATTACTGTATAAATGGCACTGGCAGGGAAGGGGTTAACACCAGGGAAGATCAAAGGGTTAAATGTTCCCTAGGGAGGTGCTTACTGTGAGGGGCAGTGTCACACCGAAGGAAAAGATAGATCCGTGATTCAGTTCAGCTGAATCACAAGATCTCTCTTTCCCTTTCCTGACAGATCCGCCGTTTGCCTTGTTTACACAGGCAGACTGATCTGCTGATTGGCTCCTGCTGTGCAACCCCCTAAGCCGCGCGCATGAAATCACGTACAGGTACGTGATTTTGCGCAGCCTGGCTGCCCTGCCACAATAAATGTATGTCTGGAAGCGGTTAATGAAATGCTGCTCTTTAGAGGGTCGCAAGATAAATCAATACCCCTTTGGTTGCCCTGACCCTGTGAGTCCTCTGCCACCTGTGACACCCTGGGTTCAAAGATATTTTCCTTCAAAGAACAATAATGAAATACACCAAAATCTGTTAAAGCAGGAAATGTTTACTCAGTAAGATGAATGGAGAAAGAATCAGAAAACAACCCTCAACCTAACTCCAAAAAAGGTTGTCTTACAAAGGATATCATTGGTAGCAAAATAACTATCAACTTTATGATTTAAATATTCAACAGTGCACACTATATTTCCTATACCCAAACAAGAGCATACAATGTCTATGTGAATGGACTACAGGAGAGCAAAGGATTGAATCCTATGTGTCAGAACCCTCTCTACTGCTCCTTCACATATGAATAAGTAAATGACAGATAAACAGATACAACCCAGCAAACAATAATTATAGCACAATACAACCTGCTCTTACAGAGAGTTATTTGGTAAAATACACCTTTAATAGTTTTAGCAAAACATTTCCTAAAGTGGGAAGGAAAGTAAAAGTATTCCAGTGTGGCAATCCGGGTAATCTTCAGCTAGCTTTCAGTTGTTTAATTGCATGCAAAGAATATTTATTGGTAAGGCAGAACCTAATAGATGGTGTATAGCCAATAATCAATATTCCTATACCCACACATACACCTAAAGGTTTGGGCAGGTTTTTATGTCATGTGGCAGTGGCACGTGTCAGTATTTTTAAATTTATTTTTTACAATTTTTATTTTTAACAATTTTTTTTATGTTTTTTTTATAATGCTTTCTTTTTTTTTTTTTAAAAAGAAAAAAATTGCAAAAAAAAAAAAAATGTATTGTAAAAAATAATAAAAGTGTAAATAAAAAACACACTGACACCATCCACCAGACCCCCCCCCCCCCCCGGTGGATGGTGTCAATGTGTTTTTTATTTACATTTTTATTATTTTTTACAATACATTTTTTTTTATTGCAATTTTTTTCTTTTTTTTGCTCATTCGGAAAAGCACAGAGCTGGGTTTTAACGGCTCCTACCTCCGCTCTCTGTCCTGACAGATCGAGAACAGAGGCTGTGGAGGAGGATATGGAGGGGGACAGCAGCAGAACGGAGGGGGACCGGAGCGCAGAGGGGGAGAGCAGCAAAACGGAGGGTGACACCAAGCGCGAAGGGGGACAGCAGCAGAATGGAGGTGGACACACAGCGCGGAGGGGGTGAGCAGCAGAATGGAGGAGGACAGCAGCAGCACGGAGGGGTGACCTGGAGCACGGAGGGGGAGAGAAGCACAGAGGGGGGACTGGAGGAGGATACAGGGACAGTCAGCTTTGATCAATGCGGCTTTGGGGGGAGTTACAAGCACCGATCACCACTGTATAGAATTTACTAAAGCAGCTGAAAAGGGGGGGGGGGTCCGGGGAGAAGCTGTCAGGCTTTATTAAAATCTATACAGGGAGATCGGTGCTTCGGAGGTATCGGGTGAAGCATTTGCCCCCGAGTAATGCTTGGTATCGGTACCGATACTAGTATCGATATCAGGACAACTCTAATTGTAACCGCCCAAGGAACCAGGTGAATGCAGCACTTGGTTCTGTTCTGATCTATGCTGTTCTTGCCGAGCATCAACAGCTCACTCCCCTCCACCACTGTCTGACAATGCTGCTCACGAGGAGATGAATACAGTGCCCTGAAAAAGTATTAATACCCCTTGAAAATTGCCACACTTTGTCATGTTACAACCAAAAATGTAAATGTATTTTATTGGGATTTTATGTGATAGACCAACACACAAAGTGGCACATAATTGTGAAGTGGAAGGAAAAGGATAAATGGGTTTCAATTTTTTTACAAATAAATATCTGAAAAGTGTGGCGCGCATTTGTATGCAGCCAATACTTTGTAGAACCAGTGTTTGCCCTGTTTTTGCCCTGTATTTGACTCACCCATCTTCCCATCAACTCTGACCAGCCTCCCCGTCCCTGCTGAAAAAAAGCATCCACCACCACCATGTTTCACGGTGGGAGAATGTGTTCAGGGTGATGTACAGTGTTAGTTTTTCATCACACATTGCATTTTGCTTTTAGGCCACAAAGTAAAATTTTGTCTCATCTAACCAGAGCACCTTCTTCCACATGTTTGCTGTGTCCCCCACATGACTTCTCCCAAACTATAAACGGGACTTCTTATAGCTTTCTTTCAACGATGGCTTTCTTCTTGCCTCTCTTCCATAAAGACCAGATTTGTGGATTGCACGACCAATAGTTGTCCTGTGGACAGATTCTTCCACCTGAGCTGTGAATCTCTGCAGCTCCTCCAGAGTTACCATGGGTTTCTTGGCTGCTTCTCTGATTAGGACAGGACAAGTTCCACTCAGAACAGGCCTTGCCATGGTCGATCAAAGACATTGAGTGCACATGCTCAGCATCATATCCAGAGTTTGTCTTCGGGAAATAGACGTATAAGTGCTGCCAGCATTGCTGCAGACAGAGGTTGAAGGGGTGGGGGAGTCAGCCTGTCAGTGCTCAAACCATACTCCGCACACTGCATCAAATTGGTCTACAAGGCTGTCATCCCAGAAGGGAGCCTCTTCTAAATATAATGCACAAGTAAGCCCGCAAACAGTTTGCTGAAGACAAGCAGACTAAGAACATGGATTACTGTAACCATGTCCTGTGGTCTGATGAGACCAAGATAAACGTATTTGGTTCTGATGGTGTCAAGCGTGTGGTGGCGACCAGGTGAATAGTGCAAAGACAAGTGTGTCTTGCCTACAGTCAAGCATGGTGGTGGGAGTGTCATAGTCTGGGGCTGCATGAGTGCTGCCGGCACTGGGGAGCTACAGTTCATTGAGGGAACCATGAATGCCAACATGTACTGTGACATACTGAAGCAGAGCATGATCCCCTCCCTTGGGGGACTGGGCCGCAGGGCAGTAATTCAACATAACGACCCCAAACACACCTCCAAGTCGACCACTGCCCTGCTAAAGGAGCTGAAGGAAAAGGTGATTGACTGGCCAAGCATGTCTCCAGACCTAAACCCTATTGAGCATCTATGGCAGTGGTTCTCAACCTGGGGGTCGGGACCCCCTCGGGGGTCAAATGATGATTTACCAGGGGGTCACCAAATCCTGGGCTGTTCCTGAAGCCCGTATCACTCTCCCAGCATTTTTGGAGCCACCCAGCAGGGCTATCCCTGGAGCATGTGGCCACCCATCTGGGCTGTTCCTGGAGCCCGCAGCTGCCCACTCAGCCTCTTACGCAGGCGCCCATTCAGTTTACAGCATGGCTGGGGGGGGGCAAAGACTAGAGGTCAGCTGACTGGTGAGGAATGTGATGTGGGAGGGGCTGGAGGAGACCCTGTCTCCTGATTTTGGCATAGGTGTCACTGCTACGAGACACCACAGAGCTGGAGACACAGTGAAGCCGGAGACATTGAGTGACACTACCTGAGATTATAGTTGCCATTACAAGGACTCAGGGAGCGCTAAATGTCTGTGGGTTAGGAGCGTAAATTACTTGTCTTGCCTTAGGTGCTGACAACCCACGCTACGAAAATAATTTTACTGTTAGGGGTCCCCACAACTTGTGAAATTTTATCAAGGGGTCACGGCCCTAGAAGGTTGAGAACCACTGATCTATGGGGTGTCTTCAAACGGAAGGTGGAGGAGCGCAAGGTCTCTAACATCCACTATCTCTGTGATGTTGTCATGGAGGAGTGGAAAAGGACTCCAGTGGCAACCTGTGAAGCTCTGGTGAACTTCATGCCCAAGAGGGTTATTTTGAGGGGCCGGCAAATTTACACTGTTATACAAGCTGTAAACTCACTACTTTACATTGTAGCAAAGTGTCATTTCTTCAGTGTTGTCTCATGAAAAGATAGAATAAAATATTTACAAAAATGTGAGGGGTGTACTCACTTTTGTGAGATACTGTATATTCACCGAATATTTGGTGGAATATTCTGCTTGCCAGTGCTGCATAATATATAATATATATATATATATATATATATATATATATATATATATATACTTCCTATTCGCTACTAAGCTCTATTGTTGTGCTGCTTTGACCTTGAAGAAGGAGGAACACCCCGAAAGCTTGTCCTGAAAGTAGTTTCAAATTAAGAAAGTATCATCGCCAGTACTTAATTATTTTTTGTGATATAAGTAGTCATATTGTATTTGTAATGAATATAAGAAGTGTACAATGTAGCAGATATTCAAACAAACTATAGCTAATGAACTTCTGTAAGCAACATAAGTATTAAGCAAGGGCCTTATATGTTTTGCAAGCCACTGTTGATATACATGTGTGTGTTTGCATTGGTATGCATTCCATTACCAAATAAGTTCTAAAGTAAATTCTTTAATTTCATCAAGTAGGTTCCTATTGTTTTCTTGCATGTCATGCAATGTTCCCAGCAGTCCATCTGCAATCTTCCTTATCTCTTCCGCTGCCTCTGTTTTAGCCCCTCTATGGAGCTCTACTGATCCCCTCACAAGAAAGGCGGCATCAATGACTATAAACAATGCGGCAAATACTCCAGAAATGGCACGAACTGCTCGTGCTCCCTGTGCTGCTAACTCCGCCCCGCGAGCTGCAGCTCCTGCTATCCTCCCCAGTTGAGCCAATCTACCTACTTCCACTGCAACAAACAATCCTCTGCCGCCCAGTCTGGTATAATCAGGTACTTCGTCCCCAATAGGTACTCTAACTTCATTTACGATTTGTGTAGCAAGTTTTTCGATATTTAAAGCAAGATCTTTTAATGTATCTATCATGTTGTTAATTTCTTTTATCTTCTCACTTACTATATTACATTTCTTTTTAGTATTTACAGTATCTGCTATAGAAGCAGAAACTCCAGTGACTCCTCCAGCTGTAGCTACACCAATTCCAACACCACTAATTATTAAAGATGTGCCAAGTGTCACTGGAGCTAGAGCGATGCCTACAATGGTGAGGATTCCACCTGCAATGCCAGCTGTACTTCCCACAACATTGGTAATGGTGGCTCCCTTATGGAATTTGTCCACGTCGTCTGCAATAGTGTACAGTTCGGTAATACAGCCTGAAATAGCATCCTTCAAGAAGGTTGATAGGCTTTTATACTCTTGATGACACTGTTTGGGGAAGAAAAAAAAAACAATTAGAAGAAAGCAACGTTTAGCACTATTATGCTGGTTGTATAAACATGGTTGGAAATTTGCATGGACAGAACAGGCTGTGGTATAGATTGGCCAGGATGCTAGAGGCTACACAGTCACCCACACATCATGCTGCTGGCTGCCACATTCCAGTGTATAAAATAAGTTCCTAGATTGCAACCCTGCCTGCCAGTGTCATCAAGCTGGGTCCTTATTCTTGTTGCCCCTCTAAAGTTTGTACATTTTCGTTGTTGTAATTGTGTGCTATATACCTACAGTTCACCCACTCTGGCTAGATTAACTTAGAAATGACCTGCTAGTAGGGTGACAGTTTTTTATGTAGAGTGCACTTACCTTCACTGTGCAGCTCGTTCGAGTGGCCCCGAACCTGGTCTTCTGGGGTCCCTTGGCAGCTGTCTCGGCTCCCCCCCGCAAGGACTCAACACCTTCATGCGAGCGAGCGAGCATGGTGTTGAGTCTTTGCGGGTGCGCTCCCGTGATACAGCCGGTGGCCATAGCCACCAACTGTATCACTCGGGCCCGCCCCCCGGCGCTGCGTCATTGTATGTGATTGACAGCAGCGTGAGCCAATGGCTGCGCTACTTTCAATCAACCAATGACAGAGCCAGGAAGACAGCCGAGAAGCCTGTGTGTTCACGGCACGCGACTTTTGAGGGGTCAGGTAAATAAAGAGGGGGGGTTCAGGGGGCCTCTAATCGGCAGATGTTTTTTCACCTTAATGCATAGAATGCATTAAGATGATTTTGTTTTTTACCTTTACATCATTTTTTTCCCACAAATAGAGCTTTCTTTTGGTGATATTTGATCATCTCTGTGGTTTTTATTTTTTGCGCTATAAACAAAAAAAAGAGCGATCATTTTGAAAAAAACACAATATTTTGTTCTTTTTGCTGTATCCAATTCACATAGTAGGAGATTGTGACAGGCTATCTATGGAGCCGGTTCACACATCTCCACAGCGGCTCCGATGCGAATTGCACAGGAGTCCTGTGCGTCTTCAGGTGTGAATTCAGCCCAAAATGCGGGCTGAAGTCGGACCTGAAACAGCGAATGGAGACGCACCGATCTCCTGCTGTGTGCCGCGGCATGTTCTAGTGTGAACCCAGCATTAGTGCTGGATGCCAGCTACCATTTTGAAATGAACCTGGGGACTCAATAACTTAATCAAAATATAACATTCCTATGCTGACAATTCTTAATTTACTTATGTTTCAAAATATAATATCGTATGTCTCCATTGGAGAAATTTGCATTTGAAATCAAATCTTATAATAATAATAATAATAATATTACGGTGTGTACAAGCAGTTTAAAGTACAACTAAAGGTCATAAGCACCATCTTGTGGCCATATTGCGGTATTTGTTTTTAAATATCTCAGGAAAAAATAAATTTTTGGCCACTAGATGGGGTTTACAATCATACTAGATAATTCTATAACACAGAATACAACAAATTTCCTTGTGTTGTGTGAAAGTGTGTCACATTTGTTCTGCAAACTTTTTGCACATAGACTCCTTGATGTTTTTTTTACTCTTAAAAAAAATGTAAACAATTGCATTCTTTAACCACTTCAGCCCCGGAAGAATTGGCTGCTCAATGACCAGGCCATTTTTTGCGATACGACACTGCGACCGGCACAATTGCACGGTCGTGCGACGCTTTACCCAAACAAAATTGACGTCCAGTTTTTCCCACAAAAAGAGCTTTATTTTGGTGGTATTTGATCACCTCTGCGTTTTTGTTTTTTTGCGCTATAAACAAAAAAAGAGCCACAATTTTGAAAAAAACACAATATTTTGTACTTTTTGCTGTAATAAATAGCATTTTTTTCCTCAGTTTAGGTCGATATGTATTCTTCTACATATTTGTGGTAATAAAAATTGCAAAAAAACGTATATTGATTGGTTTGCACAAATGTTATAGCGTCTACGAAATAGGGGATAGATTTATGGCATTTTTATTATTATCATAGGTGTGCGCAGCCTCTTGCATTAGGGTGTGCACCCAAAGCTCAAACACACGTTTGTGTGTGTGTATATACACCAATATATACACCAATGTATATACAACAATTTTTTGGTATATATACCAAAAAAACTGACAGGCGGACCTAAACGGTCCGCCCGTGTGAAAGGGGCCTTATACAGGATGTCTTATTTTCAGTGTGATGTGTATTATGTGTGTTACATATCACAGAGACCGGTATTGGGGTAATATTGAAGTTTATTGAGATTTTCATACATTAGAGGGTTCCACCATTATTGTGGTGTGGGAACACATAACAATACTTAGTAGCAGGCCTTTTACTGACACTTTTTTATTTTACCTCCATTAGATTATTGTAAATAGTAGTGTGGTGATTACCTATTATACTAAAGATCGGCATGTGGCATTAATAAACATCAACAGATTTCAGTTGTGCCCCACCAGGCCGGCACCCCATGGACAATGTGCCTGTCTGCTGAGTTCATCTCCCCATCCCTGCACTTTTGCACTGATTGGCAGAAATGATTGGCACTGATAGGCACCACTGATGGCCAATGATAAGTGGCACTGATTGGCAGCACTGATGGGCCCTGATTGGCACTGATAGGCTGCACTAATTGGCACTGATAGGTAGCACTGATTGGCAGCATTTAGTGGCACTGATGGGCATTGAAAGGCAGAACTGATAGCCAACACTGATGAGCACTGATTGGCAGCACAGATAGGTGCCACTGAATGGCACGTATGGGCACTGATTGGAGGCACTGATAGGCAGCGCTGATTGTCACCGATAGGAGGGACTGTTTGGCACTGACAGGTGGCACTGATAGGCGACACTGATTGGAATCACTGATTGGCACTGATAGGTGGCATTGGTTGGCACTAAAAGGCAGCATTGATTGGCACTGACACGTGGTACTGACAGGTTGCACTGATTGGCACTGACAGGTGGCATTAATTGTCACTGACTGGTACTGACAGGTAGCACTGACATGTGGCAATGACAGGTGGCACTGATTGGAAGCACTGACTGGCACTGACAGGTGGCACTGATTAGCACTGGCACTAATAAGTGGCACTGCCACTGATTGGCACTGACAAGCGGCACTGGCACTGACAGGTGGCACTGATTGTCACTGACTGGCTGCACTGATTGGCACTGGCTGGTGGCACGGACAAGCGACACTGGTACTGACAGATGGCACTGACAAGCGGCACTGGCACTGATTGGCACTGACTGGTGGCACTGGCACTGATTGGTGGCACTGACAAGTGGCACAAGTACTGACAGATGGCACTGACAAGCAGCACTGGCACTGATTGGCACTGACTGGTGGCATTGATTGGCACTTACTGGTGGCAATGGCAATGATTGGCACTGACTGGTGGCACGAATTGGAAGCACTGACAGAGGAGAGGGGGGTATCACATTGAGCAGATATTGGTGCTTGTAAGATCCGCTCAGTGTGTGACACTGTCATCTATTGTAACTGCCTGTAGGGAGAGAGAGGAGTTTCATAATTCTGCGGCGATATGGGGGTGGGCGGGACTGAGCAGCTATCAAACATCAGCCATTATTGGGCTGTTTAAGAAAAGGGGCGTGGCCACATATGTAGCAGTACGCCCATTCCTCCTCCTATTGGCTGGGGTTCCTTAGCTGCTAAGCCCCGCCTACCCCGACGTCAACCCTGAGAGCTGACAGATCCTCTGTTTCCCTGCAAGCAGTTACAATACAGGAGGACAGTGTCACACACTGAGCGGATCTTACAAGCCCCAATATCCGCTCAGTGTGTCTCAGCACGGCAATTCACAGCAGCCCAGCGGGCAGATCTCGGGAGAGCATGGGGGCTACACAAACATTGCACGGATGATTAGGGTGTGCCCAGGCACACCCGGCACACCTCGTGGGCACGCCTATGATTATTATTATTTATTTTATTTGTTTAGGCGGCAATCTGCAATTTTTTTGGGACTGCGACATTATGGCGGACATATCGGACACTTGACAAATTTTTGGGACCATTGGCCAAATTCAAAAAAGTAAAAACACAGTACACATACAGTATACTGTAATCTTACAGATTACAGTACTGTATAAAATAATTAAACACCCCCTTCGCCCCTAGTGGTCTGTCCAGTGTCCTGTGTGCAGTTTTATTTTATAAATAAAACCATTTCTGCCTGGAAACTGTAGATTGTCCATAGCAACCAAAAAGTGTCCCTTTATGTCAAACGTGGTTTTAGAGCAGCTAGAAAACAACGGTAATAAATTAGAATCACTTGCAGAATTGAGCGATAGCGATTTGTGGAGAAATTCGTCATCAAACACTGAAAGTAATGACCGCGACAATTCTGCAACTGAGCACATTTCAGTGTTTTTAAATTGATTACATTATTGAATAATTTTTATTATTATTATATTAGTATTTGTTATAATTATTTAGAGTTATTTATTATATTGTATTTTATAATTTTGTGTTTCAAACTTTATCATACCCGGGATGTCTACTAAACTCTTGTCTGGACAGATTTGAGGTTTAGACCTACAGGAGGTCACTAACTTGGCACAGAGCCATTCAGAGAACGCCCTGCATTTCTCTCAATGAATGCAAAGCATTCGCTGGTTGGACGAGGTAGATAGGCAGGGTGGTGACATTACGGTTTCCACCTTGTCCAATCAGAAAACTGGCACTTCTACTTTTTAGGCACATCTTCTAAGTTATTTTTGGAATTGTTTTGGAACTATGATTTTCCTGACTGGATTTCCGGCCATTATACAAGTGGGCAATGTGGATATGACCTATACTCTGGATGGGGTGAAGTATTATCAGCTGGCTTTAATTACATGGTTATAACGTGGCAACAAATATGCTCTTAGAGTCCATTCACACAGGGGCAACACGACTTCCAGCACGACTTTGGGAGGCAACTTGGACACGACTTGAGTATGAATCAGCAGGCAACTTACAAGGCAACTTCAAGTCGCCTCCAGGACAGGAGGCTTTCCAATAGCCAATCAAACAATCAGCTCTGTGGGAGGGAGGGGTTTGCCTGAGAAATGTATGTTCTCTTCCTGTATTGTTGCTTCAGTTAAGACAGTGATCCGACTTCTGAGGCGACTTCCATTGAAATCAATGGGTACAAGTTGTCTACAAGTCACCTAGAAGTCGGATTTAAAGCGGGGGTTCCGCGGGATATGTTTTTTTTTTTCCTCTAATCCGCAGCTCTTACCTTCACTGCAGCACTAACAGGGTGTCCCACTCGTTAAGCCATCCGATGCGCTGTAATTCGTTAAATGTTATATTTGATTCTGATCCGATGGACGTTTCCATCTTACCTGTGGGCATAGTGAAGCAAACAATGTCTTCTTCCGGGATAGGCCGAATGCTGGCCTCCCAGCATTCACCGCTCGATCCCGCACATGTGCAGTGTTGACGGCGAGCGTCGCCGTCAACACTACATGGTTGCCATAACAATGGCCGGCGTAAGAAGTTCACGCCCCGTTGTTCAGACTATTACCTTAGCTATCAGCTGCTGCTCAGAACAGATGTCGCGCGATTACAGCACAGCGCGTCGACGGAGGAGTTCCTAAATTGGAGTGACAGGACAGGGGAGAATGGACTTACACGCCAATTCCCCGCGGGGGATATTGATTGACAGGTCGAAACATCGAGCTGCAAACGGGTAAGGAGGACTCCAAAAAAAATCGTTTGGTCTTTCTTTTTGCAGAGCATTTGAATAGACAGCATGTTGTAAAACAGGGTGAACCACCGCTTTAAGTAGTACAGGAACCTTTTTTGAAGTCGGATCCAAAGTCTTCCCTGTGTGAATGGGCTCTTACTATAAAATGTGTTGGATTCCAACCTTCATATATTCAGATGATATAAATTACATCTAGCTCTGGTATCATGAGGTCTCTCTCCTAAATTTATGATCTGAATATTGTTTCATCATTGATATAGCGGGCCACTTTTGTTCCTCCAATACCTCTGCAACAAGCTGGTTGCCATCTATCATTATACAGTTTTAATATACAGCTTTATCTTCATGTGGAGGTCTATTTGCAGATCAGTTTGGGTTCACGGGCCTCAATATGCATTTGCAGCAGAAGGTCTGGTTCACACTGGTGTAACATGTGCTCCTATGGTCATCACAGTCAGGTATCATTCCTTATGTTCATTTATGTCTTTTTTTCACAGTTCTTCAAAGTATTTTTCACAGAATTCTTTGGCAGCATATTGTTTACATACATGCTGATATGATATGCAAAATGTGCAAGTGGTTCATCCTGATTGGGTCTGCTCTGTGAGATGCAAAAAGGCAAAGCATGCCAGTTAATAAAATCTACCACACGAAAGCCTGGTTGATTTATAATAGATGTTGAGGATTCCTCTCCAAGGCCTCAATAAATGCAATATCTAGTTGTACTGATTTTTTTTGCATTTATTAGGTTACATTTTCTTGGAGATGTTAAAAGAAGCTGACAGCCCTACCTGCTGGCTGTAAATATGAAATTTTCATAAGCAATATTTTTATTTTTACCTGAATAAAATGAAAGACATATTTTCAATCTGTAATCTGGAAATATAGAATGCAGGAATGCTATCTGTAGCCTTAACAAACATTAGGCAACATTCAGTAGGCATGTTCAAGATGCTTTATGGCATAATGTTTACAGAATATTCTTTATATTACCTCATTTAGTATAATTTGCATCTGTCTTTTGCTTGAATAATTACTCTGTAAGAACAAAAAGGTATGTCAATATCTGAATTGTATGGAATATATATATATATATATATATATATATATATATATATATATATATATATATATATATATATATATATATATATATATATTTCACAAGTAGTAAATTCTATTGAGCCTACCATTTCTGGTTTTACTTCTTGAAAAGTCTGCTGGTTCACAGTTTATATGTGATGATGCACTAAAACTAATAAAGAAAAACATTTTTAAACTTTTAAAATAATCTCAAGTACAATATCAGTGGTATGTAGATGCTGCATATACTCTATTAATAATTCTCTTTTTATCTAATTAAAGAACTATTGGGATACAATGTTACATTTTATATAATGACCAATTGATGTATTTCATAAAGTGCATTAAAATGTTTCCAATTCTAACATTAAATGATTTGAGAAGAGATAAGTGCAATTGGAAGATTTGTGCTAGATTCCAAGCTCCGTAGAGGAAATTAATAGAGTTGCTGTACTTTTTGTATAGGACTGGGAAAGATGTACAGTAATAGATATCAAAATGAAGTAAATGAATAAATTAAAAAGATAAGCACATTCCAAGTAAACATTTTTTTTTGTATTCTGTCCCTCTCCCTTCATTTTTTGGAATAAGCATGTCAAGGAAAGAAGAGGACACATTATGTGATATAGCACAACTTTAACGCTTCATTTCCACTGGCGTTTTTACAGCCACTTGTGTTAGCCTTTTTTACAGCTTAAAAACGCCTGTCCATGTTTATTTTGTAAAAAAAAAAAACGCGGTAGGGTTTTTGAGCGTTTTTGCGCGTTTTTGAGTGTTTTTGAGCGTTTTTTAATGTCTGGCGTTTTTACAGCTCTACTCTGGAGCTTCAGAATGCCCTGGTCCTGCGTTTTTTTTTACAGCTCAAAAACGCCTATGCCATTTGCAGCTCAAAAACGCCTATGTGGGCATGATGCCATAGAATAACATGGACAGGCGTTTTTAAGCTGTAAAAAACGCTCAGAAAAGTGGCTGTAAAAATGTCAGTGGAAATTAAACCTAAGTCCCCATTCACACCTAGGCGTTTTGTCGCCTGTAGTGTGACGCCGCTGCCGCCAGAGGGCTGGAAACACATTGCCCTCTATGGAGATGGTTCACGCCGAACGCCGGACGCCTGTCGCCTGCCGCCTGAAAAAAGGTCACGGACCTTTTTTTCAAGCGGCTTTCGGCGTTCGGGGACCATCTCCATAGAGGGGCACATCCTAGGGGCACATCTAGGCGGACAATCGGGGCGTTTTGTCGCCGCAAATCGCGGTACAAAACGCCGCGATTTCGTCCGTCTAGATGTGAATGGAGCCTAAATGTTCTTATATTCAATGTAGGATAATGATAAAACCAACTTAGCATCCTAAACCTTAGTCTGCAAAAAATACACCACAGACAAAACTAATACTAAAGACATCCCTGCGCAGTTACCAACTATGATATGAAAAAAAAATTAAATCTTTCCTGCTTGTAAATGCCTATGCCCTGTAGACAATATAAAAACTTACTTTGCTTCAGGGGAGGTGAGATGTTAGCCGTTCAGGTGACTGTGTCATAAATGTGAAAGTGAAAGAATTCTCCTTTTATATACTCCACCTTGATGAAGCCATTCAAATGCTAATTTCTGTGTTACACGTACATGTATGTTCCTGAAGTCAGTGTATGTGATGGAAACCCCTTGTAGTGTTATGGCGCTTGATTCAGTGATTGGATCTTAACCTCATCAGCACCGACCATTGTAAATAAAATTAATTAACTGTGGTAAAAGGTCTTCTTTAAATGCTTTTTTTTGATGATTGTGCATGCATGAGCCAGTTTCGGTGGTAACACTGTCACTGGACAATGCGAATTACAGAGAAAAGTACAGAGCCAATGAAAATTACTTTGTATTCCATGGTCGCTGTGATCACTCACAGTGATCACAACTGTAATAAAAATGCCTGTGATCACATTTGTCAATGGAAAGCACAGAGCCAATGAGAGTGGCTTCACACCTTGTGATCATTTTGAGCCATTGCAGCAATCACAAGTTTAAACACTGGTTGTGATGCGCAAACAGCTGTTCCTTTCCCATACAGCCAACTTTAGAATTTGAGAATGAGGGACATTTTAGGGAGAAAAAGTGGGTGTAGTTAAATACTCTTACTATTGTGTGCGGCTTAAAGCATTTGTTAACCCCCCCCCATCCCCAAAAAAGATCCTGTGTCATTTGGCCCCCTGTAACACATGTAATACCTGGCTGATCCTGCCTGGCATTGCCCTCCCCCATGGATGCTGACTCTGATATATCAGGGCTGCTGAGCCTTGACACCAGAGTCATCTGTACATGCCTTCATCATCCGAAACCTGCTATCTGTCTCCTCTGTGCTCTCTCTCCCTCCCCTCTCTGTCTGTCAGCTTGTGACAGTGCCTGCCCCCTCAAATCCTAACTTCCACATCTTCATACCATCCCCTCTGTACTCTAATCCTATTTTATTACCACTAGGTTTTTTTATTGTTTGCTAAATAAACAAAAAAAGACAGCAAATCGTGAAAAAAATTGTTCTAAAATGTTGTAAACAGGTAATTTTTCTCCTTCACTGACGTGCACTGATGAGGCTGCACTGATGGACACTGATGAGGCGGTACCGATGGGCATGTATGAGGCGGGGCGGTACTGGTGGTCACCGATGAGGTGGCACTGATGGGCACTGGTAGGCGGCACTGATTGGCAGCACTGATGGGCACCGTTTGGTAGCACTGGTGGGCACAGTTTGGCAGCACTAGTGGGCACAGTTTGGTAGCACTGATTATTAGTGTACATGTCCCTTTTACAGAGCCGGTTTTGACCAAAGGGGAGGGGAGTCCGTCTTCCTGATAGAAGCTATAGCTTTGGGGTAAATTTGATGGCTCCCACCACATCTAGGCAACCTTTGGGTGCTTTGGAGTAGGGCGCATAAAGGGAAAAATTATGTCTTCATTAAGGAGGAAGACTGCCACCAATTTAGGAAGAATGGAGAATCTTGGGCAACTACCTTGTTCTTGTTAAGAATGAGGAATGGCTCTTTAAAAGGGAGACCTACCAGCACTGAGACACATGTCGCTGTTTGTTCTCTAACAAACCTCTGAGGGCTTTGTTTATACTGAGACTACATTACACACAGATGGACTCTATTTACTAATTAGGTGACTTTGGTTCTACTAGATTTTAGTTAAGGGTATCAGAGTAAAAGGGTTATGGGGTATAAGAGTAAAAATAGAGCTGCATGCCACACTTTCCAGATATTTATTTGTAAAAAAAATTGAAAACAATTTATCATTTTCCTTCCACTTCACAATTATGTGCCACTTTGTGTTGGTCTATTACATAAAATCCCAATAAAATACATTATGTGTTTTAGTTGTAACACGACAAAATGTGGAAATGTCAATGGGTATGAATGCTTTTTCAAACCACTGTATATGATGGGAATACCATTTCCATTGCCATTTAGTTTTCACAGAATATAACATCTGCTTATGCATACTATCACCAAAAGTTCACCTGAAATTGCCTTGATATATAACAGGTTTACTCTAAATAATAAAATAAAAAAAACAATGTAATTATGTAAAAGTACTCATGTAAAACGGTAATAAAAGCATTCATAAAAATTTCAAGAAAGAATATCCAGGTTATCTAAGGTAACTCGAATTTTAGAAGAATATTACTTCCCTGAGTCAGTGAGTAAATAAATAATGTGTATTAGGCCTCATTTGCATGGGCGTACTACGTGCACATCCCTGAATGCACACTGTCTGTGTTTAAGGTCATGGACCTGCATGACTGTCAATTTGGGAGCAAGGGCTATGTCTGTGCAGCCGCTGCATTACGTAAGGATATGAATGGGACTCCCTGCACGGGGATGTATGCTACACTTGTGCATTCCTGTGCAGGCATTACTCACAGGGTTGTATGCTGTAATACGCCCATATGTGAACAAGGTCTTGCAAGTAATCACACTCCTGTAAGCGCTCATTTACATTAATGCAGAGATCTATGTTTTTAATTACTAGAGAGCCGGAGGTCTCAATGTGGGCACCAGTGTTGCCAACCGCCCGTGTTTTTACGGGCATCCATAAAAGCCCGTAAGGTCAAAGGCTTGCCAGTAAAAATATACTCTCAAGCTGCGACGGTCCCAGCTCGGAACTGCGCATGAGACAGAGAAATGGAGTGATGGTGCAAAGTATAGAGGGATGGGGTGATGGAGAGATGGGGTGATGGAAAGATAGAGGGATGGAAGTGATGGAGAGCAGAGGGTGGAGGGATATAGGGCACAAAGATTGTTGGATGGACAGTATGATGGAGGGATGGAGCAAAAAGCAGAGAAATTAAGAGAGGAAGGAATTGAGCAAGAGATAAAAGGATAATGCGATGGAGTTATAGAAAGATGGAGGGACCTGTAGAGTAACAGAGGGAGGATAGCAGTTTGGCGCATGTCCTTCCACCACCGAGGATTGCAGGGCGCTTCAGTTTGCCTCCTGTTGCTAACTCCTCCTACTCCGCTTCCTCATCCTCTACCGCCTGCTCATCCGGTCAGCGTAACACTTTCACCACCAGCTTCAGCACAGCCATGGGTAAACGCCAGCAGGCAGTTTTAAAACGTTCCTGTTTGGGGGAAAAACCCCACACCGCGCAGGAGTTGTGGAGGGACATGGAACAACAGACCGATGAGTGGTTGGCGGCAGTGAGCCTCAAGCCGGGCCTGGTGGTGTGCGATAATGGGCGAAATCTCGTAGCAGCTCTGGGCCTAGCCGGTTTGACGCACATCCCTTGCCTGGCGCATGTGCTGAATTTGGTGGTGCAGAGTTTCCTGAGAACTTACCCCGATATGCCACAGCTGCTGCAGAAAGTGCGGACCATCTGTGCGCACTTTCGGCATTCTCACCCTGCTGCTGCTCGCCTGTCAGCGCTGCAGCGTAACTTCGGCCTTCCCGCTCACCGGCTCATATGTGACGTGCCCACAAGTTGGAACTCCACCTTGCACATGCTGGCCAGACTGTGCGAGCAGCAGCAGCAGGCGATAGTGGAGTCTCAGCTGCAGCACGCACGCGCGAGTCGCTTTGCGGAACAGAACCACTTCACCACCAATAACTGGGCCTCCATGCGAGACCTGTGTGCCTTGTTGCGCTGTTTCGAGTACTCCACCAACATGGCCAGTGCCGATGACGCTATTCTCAGCGTTACTATCCCAGTTCTATGCCTCCTTGAAAAAACGCTTCGGGCGATGATGGAAGTGGATGTGGCACAGGAGGAGGAGGAGGAGGAGGAATCTGGATAATTTCCAAGGCTTTCAGGGCAGTCATTCACAAGTGGCTCCGAGGGTGGGTTCCTGCACCAGGAACATCCAGGTGTCTGCTCAACTCTAATACTGACATAAAATCACACACATAGGTTGGACTTTTTTCAGCCTTGCCTACGATGTAACTATGTAACTAAGTATGCAACACACTCTGGAAGGATTCCATCTGGCTCCCCTGTCTCTTGGTGTGCCTGCCCCTTTCCCCACACAACCTCCACGATGGGGCAGCCATCCATCCACCACCTTTGGCTCTATGACAGTGAATCTATGTTTTTCTGACTTATTTTATTCATTATTTTTATTGCTAATTGTATTCTTTGGATATACAACACTTTTTTATCAATAAACTGTTTATGGTACACATGGATTTTATCCTCATTGATCGTTTGCCACTCTCTGGATCAACGCTCCCCTAGTTGGTTCTCACAGTGAGTGAATTGAAGTGACAACCAGAAATTGTGTTGAAACTTGTGTGCCACCAGCAACTCACATCTGAGGTAAGGGAAGCAGTTAAAAAAGTGTTTAGCAGAAAAACCATTCCCATAAAACAATAAGAAACTCAATATGTTTGCTCGAAAGTACCACACCTGGTCACTATCAAGAAATCAGACACCTGATCGAAACCAGGAAAAGAAGGAACGTAGCTGTTACTTTCTTCTATGTTTAACCATTTCAGCCTTCACACCCTTTGGACCAGAGCAATTTTTACATTTATTCTATGGACCTGTTTATTCAGGACAAAAGGAATAACTTTGTCAATGCTTACAAAACGTATTACTTCTATTGCTCTGGTTTTTGTATCATTTTACAATTGCTTACACATGTTATTTAACAATCTTGTATATAGTCCCTTATCATCCCCTCCAAGAGCTTGCATACAATTGATGTTAGGCTAACTGGTCTGTAACTCCCAGGGTTTTGGCCCTTTTTTAAATCTTGATGCTACATTGGCTTTTCTCCAATTAGCTGGTACCATTCCAGTCAGTAGACTGTTCATAAAAATTAGGAACAATGGTCTAGCAATTACTTGACTGAGTTCCTTAACAATTTAAGGACCGAGCCTGTTTTTCAGACTCTGTTTTTACACGTTAAAACAATTGTTTTTATATGAAAATTACTTATAACCCCCAAACATTATAAAAAAAAATTATAACACCCTAGAGAATAAAATGGTGGTCATTACAATACTTTTTATCACACCGTATTTGCGCAGTGGTCTTATAAGCGCACTTTTTTTGGAAAAAAATACTTTTTTTTTAGTTAAAAAATAAGGCAACAGTAAAGTTAACCCCGTTTTTTTTATATATTGTGAAAGATAATGTTACGCCAAGTAACATGTCACGCTTCAAAATTGTGCCCGCTTGTGGAATGGTGTCAAACTTTTACCCTTAAAAATCTCCATAGGCGACGTTTAAAAAATTCTACAGGTTGCATGTTTTGAGTTACAGAGAAGGTCTAGGGCTAGAATTATTGCTCTCGCTCTACAGATCGCTGTGATAACTCACATGTGTGGTTTGAACACCGCTTTCATATGCGGGCGCTACTCATTTATGCGTTTGCTTCTGCGCGCAAGCTCGTCGGGACGGGGCTCTTTAAAAAAAAAAAAAAAATTTTTTTCTTATTTATTTAACTTGATTTTATTTATTTTTACACTGTTTTTTACATAAAAAATTTAGGTCACTTTTATTCCTATTACAAGGAATGTAAACATCCCTTGTAATAGAAAAAAGCATGGCAGGTCCTCCTAAATTTGAGATATGGGGTCAAAAAGACCTCAGATCTCATATTTAGACTAAAATGCAAAAAATTATTTTGTCATTTGAAAAAATGATAAAAATAAAATGGCCCTTTAAGACGTATGGGCGTTAGTGACGTTTTGATGTCGCTTCCGCCCTGCTATGGTATGAAGACGGGTGTGGGCCATCTTCCCCTCACTCATATCCATACCCAGCCATGGATAGGACCCGATCGCCTCCGCCGCTACAGAAGGCTCCGGTAAGCGACGTAGGGCGCCGGAGAGCGGTGGGAGGGGGGCCCCTCTCCCACCGCCGATAACGGTAATCTCACTGTGAATCCGCCGCAGAGACCACCATTATTGTTTACAGGACCACCGTCTGAAGAGATGGATACCTCGGTTGTGGCAGCAGTTGCTGCCATTACCGAGATATCCCTCTTCAAAGTAAGGACGTATATAGTCGTGCAGCGGTCCTTAAGTGGTTAAGGACCCTTGGGTGCAAGCCATCTGGTCCTGGTGACTTATTAACATAGGCGTGCACACGGGGTGTGCCGGATGTGCCTGGTAGGGTTGCCACATCATCCCTTTAATACTGGACACATATGAATTACACAGGTTACACAGGTTACACCAGGTGAGTTTAATTACCACCTTAATCAGCCACAGAACCTGTGTAATTAATGTGTGTCCTGAAATAAAGGGATGATATGGCAACCCTAGTGCCTGGGCACACCCTAATCACCCGTGCAATGTTTGTGTAGCCCCCATGCTCTCCCGAGATCTGCCCGCTGGGCTGCTGTGAATTGCCGTGCTGAGACACACTGAGCGGATATTGGGGCTTGTAAGATCCGCTTAGTGTGTGACACTGTCCTCCTGTATTGTAACTGCTTGCAGGGAAACAGAGGATCTGTCAGATCTCAGGGTTGACGTCAGGGTGGGCGGGGCTTAGCAGCTATCGAACCCCAGCCAATAGGAGGAGGAATGGGCGTACTGCTACGTATGTGGCCACGCCCCTTTTCTTAAACAGCCCGATAATGGCTGATGTTCGATATCTGCTCAGTCCCGCCCACCCCCATATCACCGCAGAATTATGAAACTCCTCTCTCTCCCTACAGGCAGTTACAATAGATGACAGTGTCACACACTGAGCGGATCTTACAAGCACCAATATCTGCTCAACGTGATACCCCCTCTCCTCTGTCAGTGCTTCCAATTCGTGCCACCAGTCAGTGCCAATCATTGCCAGTGCCACCAGTCAGTGCCAATCAATGCCACCAGTCAGTGCCAATCAGTGCCAGTGCTGCTTGTCAGTGCCATCTGTCAGTACTTGTGCCGCTTGTCAGTGCCACCAATAAGTGCCAGTGCCGTTTGTCAGTGCCAATGCCGCTTGTCAGTGCCCATCAGTGCCACCAGTCAGTGCCAGTGCCGCTTGTCAGTGCCAATCAGTGCCACCAGTCAGTGCCAGTGCCGCTTGTCAGTGCCACCTGTCAGTACCAGTGTCACTTGTCCGTGCCACAAGCCAGTGCCATTCAGTGCAGCCAGTCAGTGACAATCAGTGCCACCTGTCAGTGCCAGTGCCGCTTGTCAGTGCCAATCAGTGGCAGTGCCACTTGTCAGTGCCAATCAGTGCCAGTGCCGCTTGTCAGTGCCAATCAGTGTCAGTGCCAATCAGTGCCAGTGCTGCTTGTCAGTGCCACCTGTCAGTGCCAGTCAGTGCTTCCAATCAGTGCCAGTCAGTGCTTCCAATCAGTGCCACCTGTCAATGCCACATGTCAGTGCCAGTCAGTGCTACCTGTCAGTACCAGTCAGTGACAATTAATGCCACCTGTCAGTGCCAATCAGTGCAACCTGTCAGTACCATGTGTCAGTGCCAGTCAGTGCCACCTGTCAGTACCAATCAATGCCGCCTTTTAGTGCCAACCAATGCCACCTATCAGTGCCCATCAGTGATTCCGAACAGTGTCGCCTATCAGTGCCACCTGTCAGTGCCAATCAGTGCCTCCTATCAGTGACAATCAGTGCCACCTATCAGTGCCAATCAGTGCTGCCTATCAGTGCCTCCAATCAGTGCCACCAGTCAGTGCCTATACGTGCCAATTAGTGCTGCCTATCAGTGCCCATCAGTGCTGCCAATCAGTGCTCATCAGTGCCACCTATCAGTGCTCATCAGTGTTGGATATCAGTTCTGCCTTTCAGTGCCCATCAGTGCTGCCCATCAGTGCCACTAAATGCTGCCAATCGGTGCTACCTATCAGTGCCAATCAGTGCAGCCTATCAGTGCCAATCAGGGTCCATCAGTGCAGCCTATCAGTGCCACTTATCATTGGCCATCAGTGGTGCCTATCAGTGCCAATCAGTGCAAAAGTGCAGGGATGGGGAGATGAACTCAGCAGACAGGCACATTGTCCATGGGGTTGCCGGCCTGGTGGGGCACAACTGAAATCTGTTGATGTTTATTAAGTTTTTTTTTTATTTAACCACTTGCCACCCGCCAATAACATATTGACGTCGGCAAAGTGGTTGTAGAATCCTGACTGGACGTCATATGACGTCCTCAGGATTCTGAGCCGCTGCGCGCCCCCAGGGGCGCGCATCGCGGCGATCGTTGTTGCAGGGTGTCAGTCTGACACCCGCAACACCGATCAAGGTAAAGAGTCTCTCACGGAGACTCTTTACCACGTGATCAGCCGTGTCCGGTAATCGGCTTTTCCTCACTCGCGTCTGGCAGACGCGAGTAGAGGAGAGCCGATCGGCTGCTCCTGTGAGAGGGGGGGGTTTGTGCTGATCGATTATCAGCACAGTCCCCCCCCAGCCCTGAGGATGCCCACTGGACCACCAGGGATGGCCATATAGACCACCAGGGATAAAAATAAAAAAAAGGATGCCACCCTAGACCACCAGGGATGAGAAGGACACAAAAAATGGATGCCAATCAGTGCCGCAATGGATGCCAATCAGTGCCCACAATGGGCATCACTGATTGGCAGGCATTGTTTGGCACTGATTGGCATCCATTAGTACAACACATACAATAGTGCCCATCTATGCCCATCCGTGCCACCTATCAGTGCCCATGCATGCCGCCTATCAGTGCCCATCTATGCCGCCTATCAGTGCCCATCCGTGCCCGTCCGTGCCGCCTATCCGTGGCAGTCCATGCCGCCTATCCGTGCCCAGCCGTGCCGCCCATCTGTGCCACCTATTCGTGCCGCCTATCCAAGCCCATCCAATGCCTCCTATCCGTGCCGCCTATCAGTGCCCATCCGTGCCGCCCATCAGTGCCCATCAATGCCACATCGGTGCCACCTCATCAGTGCCCATCAGTGCCGCCTTATCAGTGCCCGTCAGTGCAGTACCATCAGTGCCCATCAGTGAAGGAGAAAACGTACTTATTTACAATGTTTTATAACAGAAACAAAAAAAAAACGTTTTTTTTCTAAATTTTCGGTCATTTTTTTATTTTTTTTGCAGAAAATAAGTATCCCAGAGGTGATCAAATACCACCAGGAAAAGTGAGCGTGAAAATATTGCGCAAACTAAAATAAAATGTAAGTAGGCAGCCAACACACAAAATGTATTTGTGAAGAAAGTGTAAAAGGTAAAGTGTAGCGCCGGTACAACTCAGTTCTGCCCGGGATTCCCCAGACAGAGTAAGACACTCCTGAACCAGGAGTGATCAAATTATATCCCCCACAGGTGTGGTGAATAAACTTGTATATATCACCCTTGTGAATGCTATATACAAACAAAGAAAATTATACGTGAATTGGTGTATGTGCCCATATACTAAGAAATGACAAAATTTCCAAAAATAAATAAATAAGGTGAATCAAACCTAACCAAACACCAATATGTTCAACTAGTGTTAGTGCAGGTCCCTGTGGGTCAATTCAGCAACTACATAAACTTGGAAACAATATAAATAATATTAGTAACCACAAGGGAGGATGTCAAATCTTCCAATGTTCAGTCGTTTGCATATAAACTGAACAACAACCATAAACTTGGAAAGTCCTTAGAGGAAAAACCCCTACAGTCCTTGTTTAAACAGAAATATAGTCCTTCCTCCTGTTAGTGGTAATAAACAATTATATATTCTTCCCACTTGTATGAACTTGTTGAGATAAGATTCTTCAGCAACACATTCCAATCAACTCAGAAGGGATAGTAAATGGATACTCTTACCAGATTCCAATGACCCACTGCTCATCATACGATGGGTGGGTCTCCAATGCTTGTATGGGCCGATTGCCCTCTCTGGTGTCCCTTGCGGTGGTATCCTCCCAAAACTCTTCAAAGCCTGTATGATGTCAGGATGTTTGCTAATAGAAGAATTGTACTCACAATCCAGGGGGGGATCGGATATTTCCAAAGGATGGTTGGTAAAACGTAGTAATGCCAGTTATTGATCACACCAGGGTATGTGAGGGAAAAAGAGAAAAAAGGAACTCCTCATAGTGTAAAAAAGTTGTGATTTGATAAAAAAAACTTCAAACTGGTGTCACTACACAAAGTCAACACTCTGGATACAATTTCACAATAAAATTCAGTGGGGAAATCCAAAAAACAATCCAAACAGAAAACATGCAGCAAGTATAAACTTCAATGCCCTGTGACAAGGCAGAAGAAATCCACAGAATGTTGCAGATGATGGCGGTATGACCTGTGTACCCTACCGGTTTCGTCTCGATTTGGACTTCTACTGGGGTGTGTACACGGGCCTGCGCCATCCTCTGCCTATATATAGCGAAAACCCACCTGTCTGGAATCGTTCCCCGCTCAACAGCCGGTTCGGGCGTGCGTTCCAATCAAGGAATAATGTCTCGAGCTGCGCTCCAAGACCCGGAAGTAGTGGGGAGCGTCATGGCCAATAGTAAGGCATAGTGGTTATGCCTGTCCGCCTCCTGATAGGAGGACGTCTCCTACTGTGTTCCCATTGGGTAAGGGCAGGCGTGCGTTCCGCCGGACCGGCATCATGACATCACGCACATGCGCCCTCTATGTCCACCTGACGTATGTCCGCGTGTCACGATGCGCTCCACGCCTCGTTCCCACGCTCTGTAACCAAATGGATTACAGGCCCATGAATATGGCAGCGGCATCTTGTGGACAAGTGAGGGTGGTGCTCTTCACAGAAGTCATTGACGTAAAGGCAAATAATTATAAACCCCACAGTTCCCTCCTATGGAAAACCAGAGATATAAAAATCAAAGTGTTCCAACATTCACCGGGAGAATGGGAAGGTAAGTGCCAGAGTCCAGACAGATGGGATGATACTGGCCAAAATAAACCATACTTGAAAAATTAGGAACTAAATAACTTATCAGACCAAAACCTATATCTAAATGAGACACTGTTAGAAACCACAATATTAAGCCTGGTTGATAAAGGCATTAACGTCCCATTCTACGTTTAATCCATATGGAACAAAACTCTTCAATTGGAAAATCCAAAATACCTCCAGCTTAGACACGCCCCTGGTTTTAGGTTTCCCCCTCCAATGGGGAACAAACCTGTCTATAATCTGGAAGCTTGTCCCCTCCAATTTTTTGTTATGTCTTTCCACATAGTGTCTGGGAACGGTGTGGTTGGTACGGCCCTTCAAAATCTTGGCTACATGTTCACCTACCCTTGTGGAAAAGCTCCGTATGGTACGACCAACGTACTGTTTTCCACAAGGGCAGGTGATCAGATACACTATGTGCGTTGTTGCACACGTAAAAAAATGTCGCATGGGGTATTCTATTCCCGTGTATGTGGATTTAAAGCTTGTGGTCTTCTACCTACCACATGTATTATTAATACACACTGAGCATCTCCTACAAGGATGGTAGCCTTTTGAAAGAGGAAAAAAAGAAGGTTTTATAGGGGGGTCAGAGACATTTGGGGCAATCTGGTTCCTCAATGAAGAGGCCCCTCTATATATTATTCCGGCATTGTCAGGAAGCGATGGCCCCAAAATGCCATCGCTTTTCAAAATTCCCCAGTGTCTAGAAATAATGCCCTTTATCTGTCTGTACTGTACCGAAAAAGAGGTAAAAAAATAATTTTTAAACTTAGACTCTCGTGCGACTCTGTGTCGTGTCACGGTGAGTAAGTTTCTGTCGATCATCGCCACTCTATTAATTTCCCTGTCTATTAGAGGGCCTGAATACCCTTTATCCAGGAACCTCTGCTTGAGGGTCTGTGCCTGCACCTGATAATCCTCAACGTTCGAGCAGTTACGTCTGATGCGCAACAACTGGCTCTTAGGTACCGAGGACAACCAGGATGGATGGTGACAGCTGTCCACCGGTATGTATCCATTCCGATCGGTACTCTTGAAGTATGTTCTGGTAACCAGCTGTTTGTTTTGGACAAAGATCTCCAAATCCAAAAAGTGGATGCTAGAGTAACTAGCCTCATAGGAGAGGCTAATACCCAAGTCATTAGAATTCAGAATAGTCATAAATTCAGTAAGGGACTCTTGATCCCCCCTCCATAGGAGGAGGATGTCGTCTATGTATCGAGCCCAGAGTATTACTTCTGGTCGATTATAAGCATAGACGACATCCTCCTCCCACTTGGCCATAAATATGTTGGCCAAGCTGGGGGCAAATTTAGCCCCCATTGCCACTCCTTTGCGTTGAATGTAATATTCACCACTGTACCAAAAATAATTATGCGCAGTGGCAAACCGCAGAAGGTCCATAATGAAACTCTTTTGTATGGCAGGAAAGGCCTCAGATCGCTCCAAAAAACATTCAACTGCTTGATGTCCTAGGTTGTGAGCGATACTAGTGTATAAAGAAGCGACATCCGCTGTGACCAGCAAGATGTCCTCCTCATACACTATGTCCTGAAGGAGGGAGATAACGTGCCTGGTGTCATTTAGGTAGGAGGGAATATCCTTGACTATAGGCTGGAGATGGAAGTCAACGTATTTGCCCAAACGTGCTGTGACGGAATTGATCCCACTAATAATAGGCCTCCCCGGTGGGTGGACACTATCTTTGTGAATTTTAGGTAAAAAGTACATCATCGGGATGCGTGGTACTTTTGGGATCAGATAAGCTCGTTCTTTTTTATCCAGAATCCCCTTGCGGGTTCCATCTTCAATGAGTTTTGTCAGTGAGGTTTTAAAAACATTGGTGGGATTGGAAGGTAATTTGGTGTAGGTTTCAGTATCTCATAATATTCTAAGCATTTCCTCATGGTAGGCCGATTTGTCGAGGATCACGATTCCTCCCCCTTTATCCGCCGGGCGGATGATAAGATCCTTACGTTCACATAAACTCCTTAGGCCCTTCTTGATATTAGGGTCAGAGTAAGTGTGTTTAAGGGGGAGGTCATCCAGGTCTTTCAGAACCAAATCCCTAAAAACCTTCACACTAGGTGCCATCGGGCAAGGTGGGTTAAATAGAGATGGGTTCGAGAGACCTGTGTGGATGATTTCTGAAGTCACTTCTGGGAGATTAGGCCTAGTTGGATTACTTAGGAAATATCGTTGAATATTGAGCTTGCGCACAAATTTCTGAACGTCTATAAATGTATTAAATTTGTTCATACTTTTCGGGGGAACAAATTTTAGACCCTTATCCAAGACAACTTTTTCTGCCTCTGTGAGTACAGTGTTGCTAAGGTTAAAAATGCCTGCCCCTACTACACTCTTGGCCTTTTTCGACCGGGCGCGCCGCCCCCCTCTCGTGCCCCGTTTTGTTCTTCCCCTCTGTTGTAGTTGGCATGATCCCTGTAAAAATCCCCTGGGTAATTCGGTCTTGGTTGGTCCTGATTATAGTGATAAGGAGATCTATCATGTTGGTTGTCTTCTCCATTCATGTATCCATATTGGTCATATGGTCTTGGTGGATAATCCCTATATGTGGGGGCCCCACCCCCTCCTCGTCTCGGGGTGGTGTGGGGATGCCTCGGGGGGTATTCACTATGATTTCCACTATAAGGTGAATAGTCATGTGATCGTCCTTCCCGTGAATGGTCCCTCGGGTTGTTGTGTTTACCTCGAGGTCCCTTCCCCTTACCTCTGTTGTTCGGTGGGTGTCCACCCTGGTGTACATTTATTAAATCACAACTTTTTTACACTATGAGGAGTTCCTTTTTTCTCTTTTTTCCTCACATACCCTGGTGTGATCAATAACTGGCATTACTACGTTTTACCAACCATCCTTTGGAAATATCCGATCCCCCCCTGGATTGTGAGTACAATTCTTCTATTAGCAAACATCCTGACATCATACAGGCTTTGAAGAGTTTTGGGAGGATACCACCGCAAGGGACACCAGAGAGGGCAATCGGCCCATACAAGCATTGGAGACCCACCCATCGTATGATGAGCAGTGGGTCATTGGAATCTGGTAAGAGTATCCATTTACTATCCCTTCTGAGTTGATTGGAATGTGTTGCTGAAGAATCTTATCTAAACAAGTTCATACAAGTGGGAAGAATATATAATTGTTTATTACCACTAACAGGAGGAAGGACTATATTTCTGTTTAAACTGTCCACAAGGACTGTAGGGGTTTTTCCTCTAAGGACTTTCCAAGTTTATGGTTGTTGTTCAGTTTATATGCAAACGACTGAACATTGGGAGATTTGACATCCTCCCTTGTGGTTACTAATATTATTTATATTGTTTCCAAGTTTATGTAGTTGCTGAATTGACCCACAGGGACCTGCACTAACACTAGTTGAACATATTGGTGTTTGGTTAGGTTTGATTCACCTTATTTATTTATTTTTGGAAATTTTGTCATTTCTTAGTATATGGGCACATACACCTATTCACGTATAATTTTCTTTGTTTGTATATAGCATTCACAAGGGTGATATATACAAGTTTATTCACCACACCTGTGGGGGATATAATTTGATCACTCCTGGTTCAGGAGTGTCTTACTCTGTCTGGGGAATCCCGGGCAGAACTGAGTTGTACCGGCGCTACACTTTACCTTTTACACGATCAAATACCACCAAAAGAAAGCTCTATTTGTGGGTACAAAATTATTAAAATTTAGTTTGGGTACAGTGTAGCACGACCGCGCAATTGTCATTCAAAGTGCAACAGCGCTGAAAGCTAAGAATTGGTCTGGGCGGGAAGGTGTACAAGTGCCCTGTATGGAAGTGGCTAAATTCTGCTAACAGCTTTTGCGCCATCAAATAAGTACTATAGTGTTTCTAATAGTATGTATATTTACTAATATAAGATGTATGATCATTATTTTTAAAGCCATTTTTGACTTTTCAAAAGTACATTTTTTTAAACTCATTTTGTATAGGTACAACCTTATCATTACTATCAGTATTGTGAATAAATTGGTAAATAACCAACGAGTGTTAAATAAAATATTTTTAAGGCAGTGGCGACCACAGTCGGTCGAGTCATCAGGAGCACCAGAGCACCTACCCCACCTATGGCGGGCAGCGCTTCACCCGGCGGCTTCTCCTTCCCCTGCTGTGGGGGCACTGAACAGGAGGGAGGAGCCAGGAGCACAGAAGAGGGACCCCGACAAGAGGTAGATCTGGGCTGCTCTGTACAAAACCACTGCAAGAGAGCAGGCAAGTATAACAGGTTTAAGGTTGCTAAACTAAAATAAAAAATCATCACAAGGGATATAATTTACAGTTAGAATGATGTGTTAATCCTTCTTTTAGGAGAAATCTTCCTCCGTCCTATTCCCCATCCTGGACAGAGTTTGAATACTGTGACACACTAAGCACACTAAGGCCGGGTACACACGAGAGGATTTATCCGCGGAAACGGTCCGGGGGACCGTTTCCGCGGATAAATCCTCTGGCGAATTTTGATCTCATGGTTGTACTAACCATGAGATCAAAATCCCCGCGGAATTCCGTCCGCAGTGACGTGTCGCGCCGTTGCCGCGATGATGACGTGGCGACGTGCGCGACGCTGTCATATAAGGAATTCCACGCATGCGTCGAATCATTACGACGCATGCGGGGGATGGATTCGGACGGATTGATCCGGTGAGTCTGTACAGACCAGCGGATCAATCCGTTGGAATGGATTCCAGCGGATAGATTTCTTAGCATGTCAAGAAATTTTGATCCGCTGGAAATCCATCCCCGGGGACAAAAATCCGCGGAAACAGATCCGCTGGATCGTACACACCAGGGGATCTATCCGCTGGAGCCGGTCCGCGGATCAATTCCAGCGGATCGATGTTATGAAGATCGTAGGAACCAAGGAGGGAGAGATCCTACAGTAGGTGAGCTCTATGCAAGTCTCAGCCTCATAATTAAGTACTGTAGTTCTGCAGTTGCACCAATTCAAAAAAATATTCACTGCATACACTTAGGCCCCATACACACTATTAGATTTTCTGCAGATTTTTTTCTTCAGATTTAACAAAACCATGTAGTGCAAGGGCCTGCCTGATTGCATACAAATTGAAACTCTTATGCCGCGTACACACGACCGTTTTTCGGGTTGTAAAAAATGAAGGCCCGGATTCACAGACATCGGCGCATATTTATGACGCCGTAGCGTATCTCATATACGCTACGCCGACGTAGCGCAGAGAGGCAAGCACTGGATTCACAAAGCCAGTGCTGCCAAATCTGTGCTGGGTTTCCTAGGCGTATGTGGAAGTTGGCGTGAGCCATGCAAATGAGGCGTGACCCCATGCAAATGATGGGTTGAGTCTTAGACAGATACGTATAATAAACGGCGCATGTGCCGTTCCGTGGACGCATCCCAGTGCGCATGCTCAGAATCATGTCGGATCTACTCCCTAAGATACGACGGATCACTGCCTACGGCGTGAACGTAACCTATGCCTAGTCATATTCACGTCCTACGTAAAATACGTCGGCTTGTGTACCCTGGTGCAGCCCTTTAGATGGATGCTGCTGAGTTACACCTCCTTTATGGGGCATAACTTTACGCCGGACGTATGACTTTGCGCGCACTGCGTCGGACGGACGGACGTTCGTGAATCGGCGTATCTCCCTAATTTGCATATGTGAATAGAAAATCAATGGGTGCGCCAAATACGTCCAGCGTAAATATGCGCCTACTCTACGCCGGCGTAGGCAAGTTACGTCGGTCGGATGAAGCCTATTTTCAGGCATATCTTAGCTTTGTGGGCACGGCGCACAGATACGACGGCGCATATTTGCACTTACGCGGCGTATCTCGAGATACGTCGGCGCAAGTGGTTTGTGAATCCGGGCCCATGTTTTTTTTTTTTTATGTCATTAAAAACGATTGTGTGTGGGCTCCAGAGCATTTTTCACAATGTAAAAAATGGCCATTTAAAAATTTCGAACATGCTCTAATTTTTTACTACGTTTTTAACGTTGTAAAAAATTGTCGTGTGTGGGCTTTAACAACGCTCAGAAGCAGAACAACGGGCTTTAACAACGCTCAGAAGCAGAAGCTCAGAAGCAAGTTATGAGACGGGAGCGTTCGTTCTGGTAAAACTACCGTTCGTAATGGAGTAAGCACATTCATCACGCTGTAACAGACTGAAAAGCGCGAATCGTCTTTTACTAACACGAAATCAGCAAAAGCAGCCCCAAGGGTGGCGCCATCCGAATGGAACTTCCTCTTTATACTGCCGCCGTACGTGTTGTACGTCACCGCGCTTTGCTAGAGCATTTTTTTTCGCGATCGTTTGTGGGCAAGACCGTTTTAACGATCGGGTTGAAAAAAACGTTGTTTTTTCTAGACCATTAAAAACATATTTTTTTACAACCCGAAAAACATTCTTGTGTACGCGGCATCAAGGTTTAAAAGAAGAAGTAAATCCTCTTAAAAAAAATCCGGAAAAAAACCCACCTGCAAGAGAAAGGCATAATGAGCTAGTATGCATAGCATACTAGCTCATTATGAAATACTTTTTTTTTTTTCATATTTAAATCTTTTATTTTATTTTTCTTTTATGGTAAGGTTCACAGAAGGTTAACATATCTTATACAATGGATACATAATCATATAGTTCTTATCACTACCCACTTATGATGGGCTAGCAAATAAACAGGTGGGGATTCAGAAACTTAAGAAGAATAAACCAAAAGCAGTACCTCCCCGGTCCTCTTGCTCTATTCCCAAGCCCGCCTGCCTTTTATCAGTAACTTCTTTTCCCGTTTCCTAATACCACTGTATTGACCTCACACTTCTTCCTCCCCTCTGTTCCCTTGTCCATTCCTATACCCCACCTAACCCCCCCTTAAACCTAGAATCAACATAATCCTCAACAAAACAACAACCAAAAAAAAAAGGGAAAACCCCGCCAACCCCCTCCCCTCCTCTCCCTCCCCTACCTCGCCGGAGACGGACGGATCCTCCCTTACTTCAACCCTTCGGCCTCTCCCTTTTCACTTCTACCCAAAAAGGAATCTTCTCTCCCCTATCTATTCCACCAGTAATCTCTTCCCCTCTTCCGTACTCATAAACTGATTCCAACCTGTCCAAGTTTCTACATACTGTTCCCTTTTGTTCCGGGCTGAGAGGATCAGGTCTTCTATAGCTCCAGTCTCTCTCACTCTATTGAGCCATCTCGCAATAGAGGGTGATCTACTGTCTCTCCATTGTAATGTTATTCCATTTCTGGCAGTATTTATCATGTGACATATCACCATCTTTTTGTACTCTCGCACTGGGATTTGTGAGCAATGGAGCAGAAAAAAAGCTGGATCCTCCTGAATCTGGTGCTCCGTAAATTTTTGAACAATTCTCTGGACTTCCTTCCAGTAATCTCTTACTTTTGCACAGGACCAAAATATATGCAGCAAGGTTCCCTGCTCCACACCACATCTCCAACAATACTCTGAGTAGCCTTTAGAAAATTTATGTAACCTTACTGGTGTATAATACCATTGGAACAATAATTTATAATTGGATTCCTGTATTCGCGTAGATATTGAGGAGTTTAGTGCTAAGTGAATTATGTGTTTACGTTGAGTCTGTGAGAAATTTCTCCCCAGATCTCTTTCCCATTTCCCCAGTCCCGGCAACTCAAAATCCTCCTGAGGGGAATTCAATAGTCTATACATCTTTGAACTCACTCTTTGTATTGGTTCCTCCTCGTCGCAGTATTGTTCAAATTTTGTTAGTTGTCGCCGAAAATTAGATGGTTGTCCCAGGGATCTTAAAAAGTTGCTTATTTGAAATGCTTGCCAAAAGGATAACTCATAATTCCCTCCTCTCTTTGTTAGGGCCTCCAATGATGGCCACATACCAGTTTGCAGAAAATGTGATACCTGTACTTTACCCCTTTGTTTTAATTTATTAAAAACTGCTCCTGCTGTACCTGGTATGAAGCCTGGGTTCCCTAATATAGGGAACAGGGGAGAACACTTCGATGAGAATTTTGGATTTTTACATATTTTAGCTGCGATTGACAACGTTGGGCCAATTATGGGATGTTTCTTCATCTTACTTGGCAATAACTTATAACACCAAGGGGCTCTACTTAGTGTTATTGGACAGGTCTGCTGTTCTACCTCAACCCACCTTTTATAGTGTCCGTTTCTACACCAGTCTATCAATCTCGTCAAATGTGCCGCTTGATAATATTTGGCAATATCCGGGACTGCCATCCCCCCAAAACACTTGGGTAACCTCATCACCTCTTTCTTAATTCTTGCCTTTTTCCCTGCCCAGATGAATTTCATCAGGAGGGCACTAATTTGCCGTAGGAAGGCCGATGGTATCAATATCGGCAGTGTTTGAAACAAATACGTAATCTTTGGCAGGATGCTCATCTTGACTATATTATTTCTGCCGAACCATGAATGTAGTCCATGTTGCCATTTCTCTAGTAGCATTCTTATTGAAGTAAGAAGAGGTGGAAAATTTATTTTAAAAACTTCTTTTATGTTTGCTGGAATCAGGGTACCCAAGTATTTTAGCGCAGTCTTCCACTTAAAACCAAAGTTTTGTTGTATAATTGACTGTTTCTGGGGTGTCATTGACACACTCATTGCTTCAGATTTTGCTTGGTTTATTTTTAGGTTGGAGAGCTCTCCGAATTTAGCGATTTCTTTGACGAGATTGGGAAGAGATACGTGAGGGTTTGATATAGTAAACAGCAAGTCATCTGCAAATGCGGTTATTTTATGCCTTCTCCCCCCTATCTGTATACCCTGTATATCCGGATTTTGGCGTATTTTATTTAATAAGGGCTCCAAAGATAGCACAAATAGTAGTGGTGACAGGGGACATCCCTGGCGCGTTCCGTTTGTGATTTGGAAAGTTTTAGAGAACATCCCGTTAACTCTCACTGAGGCACGTGGGTCTGTATAAACACTTCCTATCCACCTTAACATATTCTCCCCCAGGCCCACGTGTCTCAGTACTGAGAACAGGAAATTCCAGCTCACTCTATCAAAAGCCTTCTCGGCATCAGTATTTAGGAACACGCAAGGGATGTCCCCGTCAGTGGCCTCCTGCACCAGATTAAGAACCCTTATTGTACCATCTCTTGCCTCCCGTGTAGGTACGAATCCGACTTGATCCATATCGACTAGCTCGGGTAACCATACTTGGATCCGTCTTGCTAGTAACTTCGTAAAGAGTTTTAAATCGGAGTTTAACAATGAAATCGGCCTATAGCTGCCGCACTCCGCCGGATCTTTCCCATCTTTGGGAATGACTATAATTTGAGCTAGTAATGCGTCCGGCGGGAACCCAGCCGTCTGGCCTACTGCATTGAGAAACTCCGCTAACTGCCCTCTCAGCAGTGTTACAAATTCTTTATAATATCTTATCGTATAGCCATCCGGTCCCGGGGCTTTCCCTTCCTTCATAGTTTTTAACGTTGCCTCTATTTCTTCTATCGAGATGGGGGTGTCTAAACTGGCCTGAGCTATTGATGGTAACCTAGCTAAGTCCATTGCTGAAAGATATTCTTCTATTTTGGGTGGGGCTACTGGTAGCTGTGCCAAATTATATAGAGAGGAGTAATATCTCCCAAACTCCTCCACTATCTCCTTTGGCGTACGTTTTAATTGTCCCTCCTTCCCCTTGATTTGCGGGACATACGTTTGTTGACTCTTCTCTTTCAATTTCCCAGCTAGTAGTTTACTACACTTGTCTCCAAATTCGTAATTTATTTTCCTTCCCCTTTGTATTATTGCTTTGGCCTTATAGCGTAGGATCTCTGTCAACTGCCTTCTCAGGTGGCTCAATTCTCTGCCTGTTTGAGGGGTATGTGTCTTTTTATGTTGTAGTTCTAATTCCTGGATCTCTGTTAGTAAATTTTTAACCTGCTGTTCTCGCTTCCTTTTTAGAATCGATCCATGTCTGATAAGGACCCCCCTGATCACCGCTTTGTGCGCTTCCCACACCATCCCTAGATTACTCCCGGGGGTAGCATTCATTTGGAAATATTCTGTGATTTCCCGAGCAACATCTTCTCTCACTTCCCTATTCTGCAAGAGGCTTTCATTTAGACGCCACCTTCTCTCCTGTGCAAGCCCTATGCCAGATAGTGAGATACGCAGGCTAACTGGGGCATGATCCGACCATGTAATACTACCAATGGACACCTCCTTCACAGAGGAGATCAGATAGTGAGGTATCATGAAGAGATCTATCCTGGAGTACACCTGGTGGGGATTGGAGAAAAAGGTGTAGTCCCTCTCTTCCCCATGTAACATCCTCCATGCATCCACCAGCTGGATTTCGTACAGTCTACGTAGGACCTCCCGTCTGACCCCCTCTGTGATAGACGAAGTTCCCCTTGAGGTATCTATCTTTGGATTCAGGGGGATATTAAAATCCCCCCCCAAAATCAATTTGCCTTCTGAAAACTCCATCAATTCTTTGAGAGTCTTCCTCATAAAGGTATCTTGATGTACATTAGGCACATACACTGTAGCTAAAGTCACTTTTGTTTCTCCTATCTTCCCTTTTAAAAAAAGGTATCTCCCTTTTGGGTCTCGATAGCAATTTTCTAATGTCCATGGGATCCTATTAGAAATCAAAATAGAGACCCCCTTGGATTTTGCTTCCTGGTTCCCTGCGTGGTAGGCCGAAGGGAAGAACCTATTTTGCAATAGTGGGAGCCCCCCCGTCCTAAAGTGAGTCTCCTGTATGTAGGCAATATCTGTCTCTGAATGTCGCAAATCGTTCAGCAACATCCTGCGTTTTTCTGGGACATTAAGTCCCTTTGCGTTCAGGGAGGTTATTTTTAATCCCTCCATCTCCGACGTTGAGGGGAAGGGAGAGAAAGTGGAAACAAAGAATGAGAGAGAAAAAAAAAAAAAAAAAAAGGGGGAGAGAAACCCCCCCCAAAAAAAATACCAACCCCTCCCCCCCCCAAAGAAAAAAACAAAAAAAAAAAAAAAAAAACCCCTAGAAAATAAATTCCCCTAATAACTCGACAACCAACCCAACCATTATGAAATACTTACCTGAGATCGAAGTCCCCGAAGCGGTCCTCGATCACCTCCTCCACCTTTCCCGGAGTGAGTTCCGGGTACGTCACTAGTGCGGGAGCAGCTAGTGGCGGGACGATCGCCTTCACTAACGGCACACTCAGTGCACTTGCGACGTTGTCTACGGTGCGCATGCGCCATAGATGTCGGTGCCCCTTTTTAGAAAAATATCTCCTTAAGCCTTTAGGTTAAGGAGATATTTCTTGGACTTACAGGTAAGCATTAATGTATGCTTACCTGTAGATTAAAGTGGTCTGTAAAGGTTTACAACCACTTTAACCTCATATTATATGGTTTTGGTAAATCTGAAGAATATCTAATAGTGTGTATGGGGCCTTAGACTGGTCCTTGTTCTTCTTATGTAAAGATGTTTTATTGTGAATTTGCAGCACATATGTAATTTTGGCCATCTCCAACACAAATCAATTATTTTTTTTGCTATTCTGTTTAGTTCTTCTAATCAACATCTTTCTATATGTTTGGGCACTTGCACTTAAATAAAACTTGTACTTTTATCATAATGTTGTAGGCAACAGGTGAATACTACTATAAGGAACCTTAAAAGCATGTACTTACCTTGTCGGTCACTCCGTCAACCCGCCCCCCCCCCCCATCCCCCTCACACATTCTCTTTATAGGTTTAGGATTTTACATATTTAATATATGAAACATTTATTAATTACATGATGTTTTCGTAACAATTAGCACATAATGCTGGCAGGCTGCCTGCATTGACTAGTTCAGACATCCCAGTAGAGATGAGGGAGGGACTCTGCTATGTAGGTCTATTTCTTTGCACGGCTGCCAAACATTAAAGGGGAGTTCCACCCACAATTTCACTTTTTAAATATAAATACCCCTGTAATAAACAAGCTTAATGTATTCTAGTAAAGTTAGTCTGTAAACTAAGGTCCGTTTTGTTAGGTTGTTACAGCATTTAGATCGTTTATAATCTAGAAATAGACCGTGGCCATCTTAAGCGTGGGCATCATGAAGCCAGACTGTATGACTTCCTGGATTTCAGCTTTGCATATCTCGCACATGCTCAGTGCACAAGCAATGTAATAGGTTTCAGTCAGGTTTGCAAGGACTACTGGGAAACATGATGCCTATCCTAGAAATCCTTGCAAATAGCCTAGGCAAATAAGGAGGAGGAAGTAATGAAGGACTACAAAATAAAAGGTATTTACAAGCAACAAATTAAATAAAAATTGTCCATTCTGAACACTATGAGATTAGAGCATGCAGCACAGACAAACATAAAAAAATGGGTGGAACTCCACTTTAATACACAGTTCCACTAAGCATTGAACTGCTGGTTGCAAGTGGTATGTATGTCCTATATAAATGTTGTATCTGATTGATAATGATATATATATATATATATATATATATATATATATATATATATATATATATATATATATATATATATATATATATATATAATTTCAGTGCAGAACATTAGAAACCACCTAAACCTGTTTTAAAGTGGTTATAAAGCCTAATGTTTTTGTTACCTTCATGCATTCCTTGCATTAAAGTAGTTGTAAAGACACCTTTTTTCTTTCTATTGTTCCTTTCTATTGTTCCCTATGCGATTTATAAAAATATGCTGCCCAATACCTTATTTCAGATCGCCACTCGGCCCTCACGTGACTGCCCGCTGGTCTCCTCAGCACGCCGCTACCCTACGCTGTTTCGTCTTAGAAGACTTCGTCCTGGGGCACGAGCGGCGTACTGACTCACCGCAATTTATATCTAACAAACACAGATGGTACCGCCCCTATCTGAGCTCCCAGAATCCCTAAAGCTCTAGTGGCCATCTTGGATAAGGGATATGTTCAATATATAAGAATAGCTTATCCATTAGTCTCTTACTGATCTAGCTGGAATCTCAAAAAACAGCCAAGAAAGGGAAAGAGTTAAAGCGGAGGTTCACCCGCACATGACACTTTTTCCCCTTAGCTTCATGCTCGTTTTGTCTAGGGGAATCGGCTAGTTGTTTTAAAATATGAGCTGTACTTACCGTTTACTAGATGCATCTTCTCCGCCGCTTCCGGGTATGGGCTGCGGGACTGGGCGTTCCTATTTTGATTGACAGTCTTCCGACGGTCGCATCCATCGCGTCACGATTTTCCGAAAGAAGCCGAACGTCGGTGCGCAGGCGCAGTATAGAGCCGCACCGACGTTCAGCTTCTTTCGGCTACTAGTGACGCGATGGATGCGACCGTCGGAAGCCTCTCGGAAGACTGTCAATCAAGAAGGAACGCCCGCTCCCGAAGACCCATACCCGGAAGCGACAGGGAAGATGCATCTCGAAAACGGTAAGTACGGCTCATATTTTAAAACAACTAGCCGATTCCCCTAGACAAAACGAGCATCAATCTAAGGGGATTGTTTGAAAAAATAGTTTAATGGGTGAACTCCCGCTTTAAACTCTTCCTTCTCCATATTGGTTTTAAACTACACTGTGGGAGAAATTTCGGCTCTCGGATATCCTGCCACACAAGCCCTTGGCTGGGGAGTAAGCCATCTGCCGTCAGAAGATCTCTAGTTGGGATCTTCCCCTCTGGTAAGGGGCAGTGTGATTGAAAGGTGGAGGTGTCTTGTCTATCTGTGCACTATTCTGAGGTTGTCTTGCATTGATGTCACTATCTGCTTGAAGGAGAACGATATTTTACTGCTATCAAATATCATCAGATGCACTTTTTTGAAAAACAGACTTTTTTTTACTTTTGGTTTATATTTTATTTGTAAACCATTGGGACTTTTCATCTCACCTATGGGGCAAATCATTTTGTTCCATGTGAATTCATTTTATTTGTACCACATCACTACGTGTCATAGATATTTGAGTGTTCACATTAGTGGCGCAGCTTGTTTTCCATTAGGCAGCATATCTTTATAAATCACATACACTGGGCAACATCATGTTAACAAAGGGAACTATAGAAAGAAAACACAATTATTTTAGCAACAGGAGAGGAGGGCTGGGGATGGAGCCGACAGGCAGGGATGGGGGAGAGGACAGAAGAGAGCTGCGGATGAAGGAGCGACGCAAACTGACCACGGTGTCAGGGCTCAGCAGGAGCTGGGCAGAACCAGGCAGGATCAGCCAGGTATTTTAGGTGTTACAAAGAGCCAAATTACACTGTGCTGTATAACATGCTTTAAAGGAACAGGATCTTTTTTTTCTTTTTAGGGTTACAAATGCTTTAAAAAGGTAAAAAGTAGTATTCCCCCCCCCCCCCCACCACCACCACCACATGCGATGCAGCGCTGTAGTACACAGACAGGGAGGCTCTTGAGCCCCCATGAGTGCCCCCACAGGAAGCAGCTTCCTATGGAGCATCCGGCGGTGTGTGTGGAGGGGAGCCAGAAGCGCCGATGGGGGGACCTGAGGAGGAAGTTTCGGGGCTTCTCTGTACAATTTCAGCTAAGTATAAACTTTTTTGTTGTTGTTGTTGCTTTAATTTGACATTTACAATGACTTTAAGGGGAACCCGTCATAAAGCAAATTACAATCTAGTATATATGTAAAGCTTAATAAATATGGAGTCAGCTTTTTACAGCAGGTTTATTGAATTTGATTAGAACTGCCATTGCATTGAGGCAAAGAAATACAGGTACCCAATGATAATCTTATGCAATATCATGCAACATGAAAAATAGCTCTAATCTCTCTGTATGTCATGATAAAATCTTGCCTGGAATCCAAGTCTTTTATAGAATTAGTCATCAATAAAAGTGCATGTCTGCATTTAAGGGTTACTCACATAGACACTTTATAGGTGTCAAAAAGGTTCATGCACAGTATACACCATGAAGTGACGCTTGCAGTACAGGTCAGAAGGAAATAAAAATATCTGATACTGATTGCAAATGCAAAAAGCCGCTGAAAGCATGCTGCATTTTACAAGTTCTACAGCAAACCTGTCACGACCTGAGACAATTTTAACTAAACATATTTAAAAAATACAAATGCTAGTCAAACACATCAAAACGCTCCGTAGATTCAGAGATAAGCAGCTGAAGTTCTGTATAAAGCCCTTTTTTTAAGTCAGGTTTGTATGGACCTTTCTTAGGGCCAGCCTTACACGATTCAAATTTTGGCCGGTTCAGCAGGAACCAGCAAAGATTTGAACCATTAATGGGCAGGCTGAATGTACCTTGTTTAGGCTTCCGATTATCGCAAGTGATAATCACCATCTTCAACCATCACACAAAACAATAGAGTAAAGCCGGCCATAGATGGAGCAATTTTCTTTCCTGCAACAAACGCAAATTGCTTGATTTACCCATCAACACAGTCAATGTTGACAGGAAAATCCCTCCCAGGAGCCATTGTGTTTTACCGGCAGGGGAAACCACCCCCGCCAGGACAACACAGTGATTGTTAGCAGCTATAACAGCCGCCAACAATAATTACATGTAAAATCTGTCAGGATGGTTGTATCGAAGTTGATTGATACATTCAGCCTGCCCATTAGAGCTGCACAATTAATCGTTAAAAAAATCGTGGTCTCGATTCAACCCCCCTGAAGATCTCTATTGCAGATTTTGATGATTCTTTCATATAACAAGTGGAGAGACTTTATCTGCTCACTTAGATGTCAAAGGAAAATATATGGGCAGTCTGCCAAGTTCTTAACAGGAAACATTGTAATGAATGCTTCCTTCTTAGATCAAAGGGATAAACGTGTGTGTGTGTGTGTAAAGAAAATGTGGCAGACTGCCCAGATGTTTTTAACAACATGAACCATTGTAACTAAGGCTTCCTTCTTAGATCAAACTTGTGTGTAGATGCAGGAAGTTTAACCACTTAAAGTCTAAGGGCCAGATTCACATAGAGATACAACGGTGTATCTCCTGATACACCGTTGTATCTCAGACTTGCGTCGGTCGTATCTATGCGACTGATTCACAGAATCAGTTACGTATAGATATGCCTAAGATCCGACAGGTGTAACTGTGTTACACCGTCGGATCTTAACTGCAATTTTAAAATGGCCACTGGGGGCGTTCTCGCTGATTTACGTTGAGAATATGTAAATCAGCAAGATACGCCAATTCACGAACGTACGCGGGACCGACGCAGTCACTTTACGCCGTTTACGTAAGGGTTTTCCCGGCGTATATTTACCCCTGCTTCTATGAGGCCAATGTTAAGTATGGCCGTCGTTCCCGCGATGAAATTTGAATTTTTTACGTTGTTTGCGTATACGGATGACATAATTTCCGTAAACGTCGAAACCAATGACGTCCTTGCGACATCATTTGGAGCAATGCACGCTGGGAAAATTTCCGGACGGCGCATTGGCTA